>NC_135692.1:1832009-2034509 GCF_964276395.1 Gasterosteus aculeatus | reverse complement strand
TCAGCCACTTAGCCAGTATCTGATATTTGCGAAAAGTCGATTTTATTTTCAACATTGTGGGTTGTTGTGGCCGAGAGGTTAAGGCGATGGACTTGAAATCCATTGGGGTCTCCCCGCGCAGGTTCGAGTCCTGCCAGCAACGAAATTCACTTTAGAGCGCTCTGGTCCGAGCAAAGAGTCATTTTTTGAGTCATTTTGTGATCTCCATACGTTAAAGTCCCACTTTGAAAGTCCAAATTCCCAAGGATTTTTATTTAAAGTGACGCATTCAGTCTTCCCAAGTTGGCTTTCTGCCAGTCATAGTAGGTTTTCCCTTGGAAACGTCCCCATTCATTCTTCTTTTCTCACACTTTTCCCTTTATATACGGAAAACAAAGTAATTTTTGGCAATTTTGCAGGGGATGTAGCTCAGTGGTAGAGCACATGCTTTGCATGTATGAGGTCCTGGGTTCAATCCCCAGCATCTCCATTAGATATTATGCTCAAATTTAAAAGGTGTTTCTGCTAAGTTGTTGGGAAATCTCATGATATGAGGAGCCATCAAATGTACTGTCCAACAAGGGAAAAAAAGCACCAACTATAATTTACCAGGTAAATACCACACACTTACCTAATTATGTGTGTTCCAGAATTGTTCACATGGCAGTCTACACATCAGCCACTTAGCCAGTATCTGATATTTGCGAAAAGTCGATTTTATTTTCAACATTGTGGGTTGTTGTGGCCGAGAGGTTAAGGCGATGGACTTGAAATCCATTGGGGTCTCCCCGCGCAGGTTCGAGTCCTGCCAGCAACGAAATTCACTTTAGAGCGCTCTGGTCCGAGCAAAGAGTCATTTTTTGAGTCATTTTGTGATCTCCATACGTTAAAGTCCCACTTTGAAAGTCCAAATTCCCAAGGATTTTTATTTAAAGTGACGCATTCAGTCTTCCCAAGTTGGCTTTCTGCCAGTCATAGTAGGTTTTCCCTTGGAAACGTCCCCATTCATTCATCTTTTCTCACACTTTTCCCTTTATATACGGAAAACAAAGTAATTTTTGCCAATTTTGCAGGGAATGTAGCTCAGTGGTAGAGCGCATGCTTTGCATGTATGAGGTCCTGGGTTCAATCCCCAGCATCTCCATTAGATATTATGCTGAAATTTAAAAGGTGTTTCTGCTAAGTTGTTGGGAAATCTCATGATATGAGGAGCCATCAAATGTACTGTCCAACAAGGGAAAAAAAGCACCAACTATAATTTACCAGGTAAATACCACACCCTTACCTAATTATGTGTGTTCCAGAATTGTTCACATGGCGGTCTACACATTGCCACTTAGCCAGTATCTGATATTTCCGAAAAGTCGATTTTATTTTCAACATTGTGGGTTGTTGTGGCCGAGAGGTTAAGGCGATGGACTTGAAATCCATTGGGGTCTCCCCGCGCAGGTTCGAGTCCTGCCAGCAACGAAATTCACTTTAGAGCGCTCTGGTCCGAGCAAAGAGTCATTTTTTGAGTCATTTTGTGATCTCCATACGTTAAAGTCCCACTTTGAAAGTCCAAATTCCCAAGGATTTTTATTTAAAGTGACGCATTCAGTCTTCCCAAGTTGGCTTTCTGCCAGTCATAGTAGGTTTTCCCTTGGAAACGTCCCCATTCATTCTTCTTTTCTCACACTTTTCCCTTTATATCCGGAAAACAAAGTAATTTTTGCCAATTTAGCAGGGGATGTAGCTCAGTGGTAGAGCGCATGCTTTGCATGTATGAGGTCCTGGGTTCAATCCCCAGCATCTCCATTAGATATTATGCTCAAATTTAAAAGGTGTTTCTGCTAAGTTGTTGGGAAATCTCATGATATGAGGAGCCATCAAATGTACTGTCCAACAAGGGAAAAAAAGCACCAACTATAATTTACCAGGTAAATACCACACCCTTACCTAATTATGTGTGTTCCAGAATTGTTCACATGGCGGTCTACACATCAGCCACTTAGCCAGTATCTGATATTTGCGAAAAGTCGATTTTATTTTCAACATTGTGGGTTGTTGTGGCCGAGAGGTTAAGGCGATGGACTTGAAATCCATTGGGGTCTCCCTGCGCAGGTTCGAGTCCTGCCAGCAACGAAATTCACTTTAGAGCGCTCTGGTCCGAGCAAAGAGTCATTTTTTGAGTCATTTTGTGATCTCCATACGTTAAAGTCCCACTTTGAAAGTCCAAATTCCCAAGGATTTTTATTTAAAGTGACGCATTCAGTCTTCCCAAGTTGGCTTTCTGCCAGTCATAGTAGGTTTTCCCTTGGAAACGTCCCCATTCATTCTTCTTTTCTCACACTTTTCCCTTTATATACGGAAAACAAAGTAATTTTTGGCAATTTTGCAGGGGATGTAGCTCAGTGGTAGAGCACATGCTTTGCATGTATGAGGTCCTGGGTTCAATCCCCAGCATCTCCATTAGATATTATGCTCAAATTTAAAAGGTGTTTCTGCTAAGTTGTTGGGAAATCTCATGATATGAGGAGCCATCAAATGTACTGTCCAACAAGGGAAAAAAAGCACCAACTATAATTTACCAGGTAAATACCACACACTTACCTAATTATGTGTGTTCCAGAATTGTTCACATGGCAGTCTACACATCAGCCACTTAGCCAGTATCTGATATTTGCGAAAAGTCGATTTTATTTTCAACATTGTGGGTTGTTGTGGCCGAGAGGTTAAGGCGATGGACTTGAAATCCATTGGGGTCTCCCCGCGCAGGTTCGAGTCCTGCCAGCAACGAAATTCACTTTAGAGCGCTCTGGTCCGAGCAAAGAGTCATTTTTTGAGTCATTTTGTGATCTCCATACGTTAAAGTCCCACTTTGAAAGTCCAAATTCCCAAGGATTTTTATTTAAAGTGACGCATTCAGTCTTCCCAAGTTGGCTTTCTGCCAGTCATAGTAGGTTTTCCCTTGGAAACGTCCCCATTCATTCATCTTTTCTCACACTTTTCCCTTTATATACGGAAAACAAAGTAATTTTTGCCAATTTTGCAGGGAATGTAGCTCAGTGGTAGAGCGCATGCTTTGCATGTATGAGGTCCTGGGTTCAATCCCCAGCATCTCCATTAGATATTATGCTCAAATTTAAAAGGTGTTTCTGCTAAGTTGTTGGGAAATCTCATGATATGAGGAGCCATCAAATGTACTGTCCAACAAGGGAAAAAAAGCACCAACTATAATTTACCAGGTAAATACCACACACTTACCTAATTATGTGTGTTCCAGAATTGTTCACATGGCAGTCTACACATCAGCCACTTAGCCAGTATCTGATATTTCCGAAAAGTCGATTTTATTTTCAACATTGTGGGTTGTTGTGGCCGAGAGGTTAAGGCGATGGACTTGAAATCCATTGGGGTCTCCCCGCGCAGGTTCGAGTCCTGCCAGCAACGAAATTCACTTTAGAGCGCTCTGGTCCGAGCAAAGAGTCATTTTTTGAGTCATTTTGTGATCTCCATACGTTAAAGTCCCACTTTGAAAGTCCAAATTCCCAAGGATTTTTATTTAAAGTGACGCATTCAGTCTTCCCAAGTTGGCTTTCTGCCAGTCATAGTAGGTTTTCCCTTGGAAACGTCCCCATTCATTCTTCTTTTCTCACACTTTTCCCTTTATATACGGAAAACAAAGTAATTTTTGGCAATTTTGCAGGGGATGTAGCTCAGTGGTAGAGCACATGCTTTGCATGTATGAGGTCCTGGGTTCAATCCCCAGCATCTCCATTAGATATTATGCTCAAATTTAAAAGGTGTTTCTGCTAAGTTGTTGGGAAATCTCATGATATGAGGAGCCATCAAATGTACTGTCCAACAAGGGAAAAAAAGCACCAACTATAATTTACCAGGTAAATACCACACACTTACCTAATTATGTGTGTTCCAGAATTGTTCACATGGCAGTCTACACATCAGCCACTTAGCCAGTATCTGATATTTGCGAAAAGTCGATTTTATTTTCAACATTGTGGGTTGTTGTGGCCGAGAGGTTAAGGCGATGGACTTGAAATCCATTGGGGTCTCCCCGCGCAGGTTCGAGTCCTGCCAGCAACGAAATTCACTTTAGAGCGCTCTGGTCCGAGCAAAGAGTCATTTTTTGAGTCATTTTGTGATCTCCATACGTTAAAGTCCCACTTTGAAAGTCCAAATTCCCAAGGATTTTTATTTAAAGTGACGCATTCAGTCTTCCCAAGTTGGCTTTCTGCCAGTCATAGTAGGTTTTCCCTTGGAAACGTCCCCATTCATTCATCTTTTCTCACACTTTTCCCTTTATATACGGAAAACAAAGTAATTTTTGGCAATTTTGCAGGGGATGTAGCTCAGTGGTAGAGCGCATGCTTTGCATGTATGAGGTCCTGGGTTCAATCCCCAGCATCTCCATTAGATATTATGCTCAAATTTAAAAGGTGTTTCTGCTAAGTTGTTGGGAAATCTCATGATATGAGGAGCCATCAAATGTACTGTCCAACAAGGGAAAAAAAGCACCAACTATAATTTACCAGGTAAATACCACACACTTACCTAATTATGTGTGTTCCAGAATTGTTCACATGGCAGTCTACACATCAGCCACTTAGCCAGTATCTGATATTTGCGAAAAGTCGATTTTATTTTCAACATTGTGGGTTGTTGTGGCCGAGAGGTTAAGGCGATGGACTTGAAATCCATTGGGGTCTCCCCGCGCAGGTTCGAGTCCTGCCAGCAACGAAATTCACTTTAGAGCGCTCTGGTCCGAGCAAAGAGTCATTTTTTGAGTCATTTTGTGATCTCCATACGTTAAAGTCCCACTTTGAAAGTCCAAATTCCCAAGGATTTTTATTTAAAGTGACGCATTCAGTCTTCCCAAGTTGGCTTTCTGCCAGTCATAGTAGGTTTTCCCTTGGAAACGTCCCCATTCATTCATCTTTTCTCACACTTTTCCCTTTATATACGGAAAACAAAGTAATTTTTGCCAATTTTGCAGGGAATGTAGCTCAGTGGTAGAGCGCATGCTTTGCATGTATGAGGTCCTGGGTTCAATCCCCAGCATCTCCATTAGATATTATGCTGAAATTTAAAAGGTGTTTCTGCTAAGTTGTTGGGAAATCTCATGATATGAGGAGCCATCAAATGTACTGTCCAACAAGGGAAAAAAAGCACCAACTATAATTTACCAGGTAAATACCACACCCTTACCTAATTATGTGTGTTCCAGAATTGTTCACATGGCGGTCTACACATCAGCCACTTAGCCAGTATCTGATATTTCCGAAAAGTTGATTTTATTTTCAACATTGTGGGTTGTTGTGGCCGAGAGGTTAAGGCGATGGACTCGAAATCCATTGGGGTCTCCCCGCGCAGGTTCGAGTCCTGCCAGCAACGAAATTCACCTTAGAGCGCTCCGTTCCCAGCAAAGACTAATTTTTGAGTCATTTTTTGATCTCCACACGTCAAAGTCCCACTTTGAAAGTCCAAATTCCCAAGGATTTTTATTTAAAGTGATGCATTCAGTCTTCCCAAGTTGGCTTTCTGCCAGTCATAGTAGGTTTTCCCTTGGAAACGTCCCCATTCATTCTTCTTTTCTCACACTTTTTCCTTTATATACGGAAAATAAAGACATTTTTGCCAATTTTGCAGGGGATGTAGCTCAGTGGTAGAGCGCATGCTTTGCATGTATGAGGTCCTGGGTTCAATCCCCAGCATCTCCATTAGATATTATGCTCAAATTTAAAAGGTGTTTCTGTTAAATTGTTGGGAAATCTCATGATATGAGGAGCCATCAAATGTACCGTCCAACAAGGGAAAAAAAGCACCAATTTACCAATTAAATACTACACCCTTACCTAATTATGTGTGTTACGTGTAGAGATTTGTGCCTCTTGCCCTCACCTTTTTTTTGTTTGTCCTGCAGGTGAGGGGCGGAGTATTGGCTGGCCCTGCCTCCAGAGCACCCCGGTATTGGCCCACACTCCGGCCAATCCGATATGGAGGGCAACTATAAAGCCTCTCACTGTGCTCTCTCTCGGGGCTTGCTTTTTTTTCCATTGAGGTTTGTGGTGGGGGAAGTGGGACTGAGGTAAGGCTGGGGTACCCTGTACACACCCACATACACGCAGAGTTACTGTTGTTATTCCACTAGGTTATGGGTTGTTGCCACCGATGTATTTCTGTTATGTTGAGCATTTGTAGAATAGAGTCAGGTCTTTTGTTTTCCTTTTTCTTTCCACCGAGTTGAGCTAGGCCTGGTTTTATTGTACTTTGATAATTTTGTTTGGCACAACCCCCACAGTACACTTTCCCCCCCCCCACCTTTTCCCAACCTGCCCGTTATGTTCTTTTTTTTGTAAATAAACCTACTTTTCTTTAACTGCCTCACACGGTTCCTGTTTTATTCCCCCATTGGATGTCAGCGTTTCCCTCTTAACCGGAGGAAACGTAACAAGTGGGGGCTCGTCCGGGATATACCTGTTTTTTTCTTCTTCTGACAACCAATGGGAAATTATACATGGGGTTTGTTTGGCATGTGATTGAAAATGAGTTTCAATTTACAAGATTTTGTTGACAATCCCTCTTTGGAAAAGGTTGATGTGTGTCGCAAGGATGATTTATTGTGTATTGCAGCACACTTTGATATTACTGTTCACAAGTACGGACTTAAGAAAGAAATAAAGACGCAGGTCCTAGAAAAATTAGTTGATTTAAATGTCCTTAGTCCTGCCCAGTCCGTGGCTGAAGTTTCAACTAATGATGTTCCTTCTACTACGGCAGGGGTTTTTTCTCAGAGTGCCGAGGAGACCGCAGCATTATTCACACCTCCTGCAGACCGTGCTGGGAAGTCTGCCCCAGCTACGTTACCTCGTTTTGATCCTTTCTCTCCTTCACACCCTCCGGGGTTCAGTTCGAGTTCCAAGCTGAAGGTTCGCTTGACTCGCCTTCAGCTGGAGGCCCAAGAAAAAGAGTCCATGCGTAAGGCAGAGTATGATCTCCGCCTACAGGTACGAAAGTTAGAAATTGAAGCGGATAAAGAAGTAAGACTAAAGCAACTTGAGGTTGAGGCTCTGAAAATCTCTTCCAGTCACTCGTTGAACATGTCCGACCGGTCGACACCTTTTCAAACGGTAGCCGGTAAGCAAAGTTTTGATGTCAGTAAAAATATTTCTCTGGTGCCAGCATTTCGGGAGGCCGAAGTCGATTCATATTTCAGTGCTTTTGAACGAATAGCCTCCGCACTCGACTGGCCGAGGGACATGTGGCCTATCCTCCTCCAATGCAAACTGATTGGAAAAGCACAAGAGGTAGTCTCTGCCCTTTCCTTACAAGATAGTTTGCAGTATGATTCATTAAAGGAGGCCATTTTGCGTGCTTATGAACTTGTTCCTGAAGCCTATCGGCAGAAATTTAGGAATCACAGAAAATCTAATGATCAGACTTTTGTTGAGTTTGCACGGGAAAAGGGCACCCTCTTCGATAAGTGGTGTGCCGCCAGTGATGTCAAAAATGACTTTGAGTCACTTCGCCAGCTTGTTCTGTTGGAAGAATTTAAAGGCTCTTTGCCAGATAAGGTGGTGATGTTCTTGAATGAACAGAAGGTGTCGTCAATATCCAAGGCTGCTGTCCTTGCAGATGAGTTTGTGCTAACACATAAGAATGTCTTTGTATCTGCCCCTCGATCTGACAGAACTTTTGTTTCACGTTCAACCAGACCTGGTTCTGGTTATTCTGCCTCTGAACAGGCAAAAGGACCCTGGTCGCACACACAAGAGAACCGTGAGTGTTTCTATTGCCACAAAGAAGGCCATGTTGTTGCTGACTGTTTGACGTTGAAACGGAAACAGCAATCTTCCCTGGCTTCCCAGCAAAAGGATGTGTGTTTGATTAAAACACTTCCAACGCTTGTTACTGAACAGTCTGAGGACGTTAAGGATAAACCTGATCCTTGTTTCAAACCGTTTATCTCAGAAGGCTTTGTGTCGTTAACTAGCAATCCAAAAGACCAGAAAGTGGTCACCTTACTGAGAGACTCAGCTGGTTCTCAGTCAATCATTAGGGATGGGGTCTTACCATTGTCATCTTTTACCTCCTGTCAGTCTAGTGTTAAACTCCGGGGGGTTGGGATGGTTAATATACTTGCGCCACTACATAGAATCCATCTTCAGTGTCCTCTACTTAGTGGGTGGTTCGACGTTGCAGTACTCCCTGACTTGCCTGTTGCTGGTGTTGATTTCCTCTTATGTAATGATATTGCTGGGGGAAAGGTGAGTTCAACTCCTGTGGTTATGGACGTTCCTGTTGTAACAGACCCTGCTGGTGACAGCCAAGATTCTTCGGAGATTTTCCCGGCTTGTGCAGTCACAAGGGCTCAGACCAAGAAATACGGAGCTGACCTGTCTGACTCATTCATCTTTGTAGATCAGCCGTCTGGTACTGAAACTCTGTCGGAGGATCAGTCAGTGTTTAAATCAAACCATGAGCAGTCTGGTATCTCAAGGATGGAGGCAGTGGAGCTGCCAGCCACAAGAGAGGAGTTTATGGCAGCCCAACAGAGTGATAAGACACTACAAAACTGTTTTTCATCTGTTCTCAGTGTTGAAGATGCTAAGGAAAAGAAAGTGGCCTACCTCATGGATCATGGATTGCTGGTTCGCCATTGGAGTGGCAATGACTTAGATGGGGGGGCCTGGAATGTAACCTATCAAGTTGTTGTCCCCACGGCATATCGATCTCAGGTTTTGTCTCTGGCTCATGACAACCCGTGGGCGGGACATCTAGGTATCACAAAGACTTATAATGGAGTCCTTCGACATTTTTTCTGGCCAGGACTCAAGGCTGACGTGGTGCGCCATTGCCGATTGTGTCATGTGTGTCAGGTAACTGGCAAACCGAACCAAGTGATTTCTCCTGCCCCACTCTGTCCCATACCAGTGATGGGTGAGCCATTTGAAAAAGTAATCGTTGACTGTGTGGGGCCGTTACCTAAGACCAAATCTGGCAACCAGTTTCTTTTAACCATAATGTGTGTTTCCACTAGGTTCCCAGAGGCTGTTCCGCTACGGAGGATCACGGCTCCAGTGGTCAGTAAAGCACTTATAAAGTTCTTCACGAAGTTTGGCCTTCCTAAGGTTGTTCAGACCGATCAAGGTACCAACTTCACGACTCGAGTGTTTGCCCAGGTACTGAAAACCTTGGGCATTAAGCACATAACGTCAAGCCCATACCATCCTGAAAGCCAAGGGGCACTAGAAAGGTTTCATCAGACCTTAAAGTCCATGCTCAGAAAGCATTGTTTTGAGAGTCAAAAGGACTGGGATGATGCTGTGCCATTTGTGTTGT
Source organism: Gasterosteus aculeatus (assembly GCF_964276395.1). Lineage (NCBI taxonomy): Eukaryota > Metazoa > Chordata > Actinopteri > Perciformes > Gasterosteidae > Gasterosteus > Gasterosteus aculeatus. The sequence goes on along the minus strand of NC_135692.1, from coordinate 2,025,188 downwards.
TTGCTGCTCGCGAAGCTGTACAGGAGTCACTCGGATATAGTCCTGCCGAACTGGTGTTTGGACATCAGGTTCGTGGCCCCCTAAAACTTTTGAAAGAACAACTTCTCTTGCCTGAAGGGAAGGTCCATAGCATCCCTGATTATGTTGCGAAACTCAGAGCTCGGCTCCAGAGAGCCTGCTCTTTGGCCAGAGAATCGCTATCCTCTGCTCAGGTGAAAATGAAGAAATACTACGATCAGAAAGCCACTGCCCATTCGTTTCAACCTGGTGACAAGGTTTTGATTCTTTCTCCCATCTCTGGTTCTGCCCTGTCGTCGAAATTTTCCGGTCCCTATCTTGTGGAAAAGAAAGTCAGTGACACTAACTTCATCATTCAAACGCCCGATCGCAGACGGAGAAACAGATTATGTCATGTGAATATGATGAAGCCATATTTTACAGCAGAGAATGAAAGTGGAACGTCTGGACTTCCTAAAATACAAAATGTGTCAGCGGTATCTGCGTGCTCAGCAGAGAGCTCCACTGAGGAGGATGGGCTGGTTATGCGTAGTGCCACCCCACAGGGGTTAAGACTGAAAAACACTGAGCTACTTTCGGATTTGTCTAACTTTTTGTCCCACCTGCCTGATGACCATCGTGGTGATGTGGAGAATTTAATATCTGGCTTCCCATGCTTATTTGGTGATATACCCTCTCAAACTTCTGTCCTTATGCATGACATTGTTTTGACTAACCCGAAGCCCATCAAACAGCATGCTTATCGAGTAAATCCTGCAAAAAGGGAATGCATGAGGAAGGAGGTGAACTACCTTGTGGAAAATGGATTCGCGGTACCCAGCTCCAGTTCATGGAGCTCACCATGTGTCCTGGATGCGAAGTCCGACGGCAGCCAAAGGTTCTGTACTGACTTTCGTAAGGTGAATTCCGTGACTGTCCCTGATGCACATCCCTTACCCCTTATTGAAGACTGTATCGATGAGGTCGGTCCAGCAGAGTATGTCAGTAAACTTGACATGTTAAAGGGTTACTGGCAGGTTCCGTTAACCCCACGTGCCTCGGAGATCTCAGCTTTTGTCACCCCTGACAGTTTTCTTCAGTACACAGTAATGCCCTTTGGACTCTGCAATGCGCCTGCTACTTTTCAGAGACTTGTAAACAAGGTTTTGCGAGATGTTCCACACTGTAAGGCATACTTGGATGACATTGTTATATACTCTGATGATTGGAATTCTCACATGGCTACCTTAAGGGACGTTTTCAAACGTCTAGCTGAGGCGTCTCTGACTCTCAACCTCTCAAAGTGTGAATTTGGGAGGGGTTCTCTTTTGTATCTAGGTCAGCAGGTTGGTCGAGGCCAGGTGTGTCCTGCGGATGCAAAGATCAATGCAATCGCTGCCTTTCCTGAGCCAACCACCAGGCGGGAGTTGCGGCGGTTTCTTGGGATGGCCGGGTACTACCGCAGGTTTTGTAAAAACTTTTCTACGGTGGCCGCCCCATTGACTGCACTTACCAGTCCGTTGAAGCCATTTACTTGGTCTAGTGAGTGCCAACAGTCTTTTGAGGATCTCAAGTGGCTTCTCAGTTGTAACCCTGTCTTGTCTGCGCCAAACTTTTCCTTGCCATTTAAGTTAGAAGTTGATGCCAGCGCTGTGGGAGCAGGAGCTGTACTCCTACAGGAGGATTTCCAGGGCATCGACCATCCTGTGGCCTACTTTTCAAGGAAATTTGACAAACACCAACTAAAGTACTCCACAATAGAGAAAGAAACCCTTGCATTGTTGTATGCTTTGCAACATTTTGAAGTATATCTTGTCTCCACTGGTAAACCTATAAAGGTTTTCACTGACCACAACCCTCTAGTCTTCCTCTCCAGGATGTACAACAGTAACCACCGCCTAATGCGTTGGTCCCTGATTGTTCAGAACTACAACCTGGAGATTGTGCATAAAAAGGGTTCTGAAAATGTACTCGCCGATGCCCTGTCTCGTGCATTATAACTAAATGATTGTCCAAACCTTTGGTTGGACTTGTATGTGTGGGGGTGTTACGTGTAGAGATTTGTGCCTCTTGCCCTCACCTTTTTTTTGTTTGTCCTGCAGGTGAGGGGCGGAGTATTGGCTGGCCCTGCCTCCAGAGCACCCCGGTATTGGCCCACACTCCGGCCAATCCGATATGGAGGGCAACTATAAAGCCTCTCACTGTGCTCTCTCTCGGGGCTTGCTTTTTTTTCCATTGAGGTTTGTGGTGGGGGAAGTGGGACTGAGGTAAGGCTGGGGTACCCTGTACACACCCACATACACGCAGAGTTACTGTTGTTATTCCACTAGGTTATGGGTTGTTGCCACCGATGTATTTCTGTTATGTTGAGCATTTGTAGAATAGAGTCAGGTCTTTTGTTTTTCTTTTTCTTTCCACCGAGTTGAGCTAGGCCTGGTTTTATTGTACTTTGATAATTTTGTTTGGCACAACCCCCACAGTACACTTTCCCCCCCCCACCTTTTCCCAACCTGCCCGTTATGTTCTTTTTTTTGTAAATAAACCTACTTTTCTTTAACTGCCTCACACGGTTCCTGTTTTATTCCCCCATTGGATGTCAGCGTTTCCCTCTTAACCGGAGGAAACGTAACAATGTGTGTTCCAGAATTGTTCACATGGCAATCTAAATATCAGCCACTTAGCCAGTATCTGATATTCGTGAAAAGTCGATTTTATTTTCAACATTGTTGGTTGTTGTGGCCGAGAGGTTAAGGCGCAGGTTTGAGTCCTGCCAGCAAGGAAAATAGCTTTAGAGCGCTCTCTTCCGAGCAAAGAGTCATTTTTTGAGTCTCTCTTTGTGATCTCCATAGGTTAAAGTCCCACGTTGAAAGTCTAAATTCCCAAGTATTTTTATTTAAAGTGATGTATTCAGTCTTCCCAAGTTGGATTTCTGCCAGTCATAGTAGGTTTTCCCTTGGAAACGTCTCCTTTCATTCTTTTTTCTCACAGCTCTTCCTTTATGTACGCAAAAACAAATTAATTCTTGCCAGTTTTTTTTTCTCATAGTTCAATCTCCAGCATCTCCATTAGATATTATTCTTAAATTTAAAAGGGGTTTCATGTAAGTCGTAGGGAAATCTAATGATGAGAGGAGCCATCAAATATACCGTCCAACATAAGGTAGAAAATAGGTGAAAAAACACCCTTGTCTTTGTTCTAGGGGTCTTCAACAGCGCCCCCCCAGGGCAGTTTGCTCTCTCCACTTCTTTTCTTCCTCTACACCAACGACTACACCTTAGAGAATCAATTCGTCAAACTCCTGAAGTTATCAAAGGACTCAAGAGACGGGAGGTTAACTGGCTTGTATGTTTGACATATTTTGGCAATACATGTTTCCTGATTCCTGATTGACTTCTGGACAAACTCATAATTGTGGAAATGGCAGTGGAATTTAAGAGGAGCCCCCCAACACTTCTCCCTCACCATACTCAACAGCACTGTATCTGCCGAGGAGACCTTCCGGTTTCTGGGATCTAAAATCTCCTGGGACCTAAAGTGGGCCTCCAACATCAACACCATCTGGGAGAAGATCCAGCAGTGGTTGTACTGCGCTAGCTCAGAAAGTTCAACCTCCATCAGGACCTGCTGGCCCTGTTTTACTCTGCCCTCATCCAATCCAGTATTTAGCTTAGCAGATTGGCCACATCTACAAAACCTATAAAACCAAGCATCAAATTGTCTATTAAAATACATGTAAATGAAGTCATATAAAAAACATATACGATTGGTAACATCCTATCTCACTTATCCCACCCGCTCCACACATGTCCAGCACCTCGTCACAGGAGGCCTCTGGAACTGCCAGTCAGTTACTCGCAAGGCAGACTTCATCTCCGGCTTCGCTATCCAGCAGTCGCTTGACTTCCTCGCTCTCACCGAGACCTGGATCACACCTGAGAACACATCCACCCCAGCCGCTCTCTCCTCAGCCTTCTCCTTCAGCCACACACCGAGGCCCACTGGTAGGGGTGGTGGCACAGGTCTACTCATTTCACCCAAATGGAGCTTTTCTCTTTACCCTCTTCCACCATCCACCCCATTGTCCTTTGAATTCCATGCTGTAACAGTTACTCACCCGGTGCAATTAGCCATTGTTGTCCTTTACCGTCCGCCAGGCTCCTTGGGTCATTTCTTGGAAGAACTGGACATTCTCCTGTCCAACTTCCCTAAAATTGGCCCTCCGCTCATCCTCCTGGGTGACTTCAACATCCAGACAGAGAAGTCATCTGACCTCTTACACCTACTTTCTTCATTCGCTCTGTCACTCAGTCCCTCTTCTCCTACTCACAAATCCGGCAATCACCTTGACTACATCTTCACTAGAAACTGCTCTACCACTAACCTCTCTGTAACTCCACTTCATGTGTCTGACCACTTCTTCATCTCTTACTCTCTCCCACTCTCCATAACTAACAACCCTGCCCCATTGACTGACTCTGTACCTGTTCGTCGCAATATTCGCTCCCTCTCTTCCTCCTCCCTGGCATCCTCTGTTCTATCAGCTCTCCCTTCTACTGACTCCTTCTCACTCTTGCATCCGAACGCTGCTGCTGAGACTCTCAACTCTTTCCTCCTCTCTAGACTCTCTCTGCCCTCTTATGACCCGACGGACTGGCAAATCCCCTCCGGCTCCGTGTCTGTCTCAACCGGTGCGTGCCATGGAGATGGCGTAAATATAAACGACATGATGAACTGCTTGAATTTCAATCTCCTCTCTCCTCTTTTTCTGCTTCTATCTCTGCTGCCAAAAGCTCTCTCTACCAATCCAGAATCGAATCTTCATTTTCTAACCCCAAAAAACTTTTCGATCTTCTCCAACCTCCTCGAACCCCTTAGTCCTCCTCCCCCCTCCTCCCTTCTTCCAGATGACTTTGTCAACTACTTTACCAAGAAAATAGCTGACATACGCTCCTCTTTCTCAAACCCACCTCCTACTTCTTGTGTCCCAGTGACTTCACCTCTATCGCCATCACTTTCCTCTTTCACCCCCCTGTCTCCTAACCAAATTCTTACCCTAGTAACCTCTGTCCGACCACCTGCCCTCTTGACCCCATTCCATCACATCTTCTACAATCTATCGCTCCTAACCTTCTTCCTTTCCTCACCTGTCTCATCAACAATGCTCTGTTATCTGGCTGTTTTCCCTGAGTTAACCCTCTCCTAAAGAAACCTACCCTCAACCGTTCTGAAGAAAACAACTACAGACCGGTCTCTCTTCTTCCCTTTTTGTCCAAAACTCTTGAACGTGCTATCTTTAACCAACTCTCCTCCTATGTCCACCGTAACAACCTCCTTGACCCCCACCAGTCAGGCTTCAAGGCAGGCCATTCCACAGAGACTGCTCTCCTCGCTGTCTCAGAGCAACTCCACACTGCTAGAGCCGCCTCTCTCTCCTCTGTCCTCATCCTTCTGGACGTCTCTGCTGCATTTGACACGGTCAACCACCAGATCCTTATTTCCTCCCTTCAGGAACTTGGTGTCTCAGGCTCTGCTCTCTCCCTTCTCTCGTCCAACTACTATATATATATATATATATATATATATATATATATATATATATATATATATTTACGTTTGTCCATACGCTGTGACATTACTGTGTGCGTGCTTACACAGGTACGCCCCCCAGCGTTATTTCCGTTTGATCCCCACAGACTCGTCAGCTGTTTGGCCTCCTGGTCTCTTCTACCAGGCCAAGTCACCAGCTGCAGCCCGCTGAATACCATCACAGGAACGATCCCAGGGGCATAGAAAGGTGTAGCATCTGTCTTGACTAGGAACCGACACACTATTTTCAGCCTTTTAGTTTAATTCTCTATATTTAGGTTTGTCCCTGTTAATCGGTAGGCAGCTGCCTATTTCAAACCAGACAGACGGTTGCGTGCACGGACTGTGGCGTGCACAACTTGACATTCAACGCAATCTATTTTGTGACCCAAAGACTTATTTTAGAAGTCTTTCCACCTGTGTGTAAAACAAAGGATTGTGGATGTAGAATCTTTCAAGGAAGGAGAACAAAGTTGTCACATGTTTTCTGTCTGACAGAAGCTTTATTTTCTCATTGGAAACATAATGTTATTCCACCAGTGAAAAAAGATATGCAGCCCCGTAAAGTGCATGTGGGCTGGATCCTAATGGCTGATATGCATCACTGTGGATAACATTGAATTAACTAGACCTGAAGATCAAATTGAGCCATTATTTAAAAATCAGTTATCAAAGCTAATGGAGTTTTAAAGCTTTAATTAATGACACTATGGAGATGATTGTGTAATGTCCATTCAACTGTTTTTCTTTTTCTTCCAGCCAAAGCGTTCACGTAGGAGCTGTAATGCTTTTGCACTTGCTGTGATGGGACAAACACTGTGTTCCTCATTATTCATTATTCATTTAAACTGGTAGCTCAGGTAACCTGGTAACCTGCAATGTATCATACAACAGAAGGACTCTGCAGGGATCCTTCAGTGGATCTCTGGCTGCAGAGTGATGTTTGCAGAACTTCCTTTCAAGTGTTTCCTCTGCGAGGAACCACTGGCCACGGCTTTGTCTTGGAATTCTTCTTCTGGCGTCTCCACACACAGCGAGTGCGTTTTATCACACACACAACATCTTAAGTCAACTGTGTGGAACATTTGTCATGAGCCTGCTGTCTGCAGCCCCATTTGTCGTTGCCTGTAACATATCAATGCGTTGTACTTATTGGAATTTTCTTCATGCTTTTCACACCGACGCAATTTCATAAGTGGACCTTTTTGTCTACACTGGTGTTTTAGGATACAACATATATGTTGTTTATAAACAGACCGAATGTCTTTTTTTGTGTAAAGGAATACAGTTCCCTTTTTTTCTTCTTCTAATTACTTAGCATTGTAGGATCTTAGAAACAAATTGACGACCCGGTTCATAACATTTATAAAAATACATATAGTGTACACCAGAATACAGCCATGATTCTGAAACTGTGTAATCAATAAAGTAATGACAATATTGTAAAACCACTCTAATTCTGCAACTGTAATAGAATAAAAATCAATGTACAGTTATGATTGTATTTGATGTAATGTAATCAACTGGAATGCATTATGTAATACTTGAACAACAACTGATATTGACTAAGGATCATTCGAAATCCGAGTTACATTGAACTCACCAGAAGACCACTCCCAGAGGTGTGGACACTGACTTTCACTCCTTTAAGCATTGTTGTAAATACCTGTAGGAACCATTGTTCTAGAGTTCGCTGGTGGAGGAGAGAAACGGGCACTAGGGATGGTCAAAGCACTGACCTGGGGCCTGTTGGTTGCTGAGACCAGCGGCTCCTCAGCTGAGATGTTTTTTTTTACCACAACGCCATCTCTTTTATTAAATACATTTCATTTAACCTTTTGATCTGTGATGCCCTCTGTCCGTCCGGCGTTTCTTCATTTTTGAATACAACAGCATCCATTCCGTTATGTCGCCACGTCAGCCGACTCCTGGCTCGTTGTGATCTGAGTGGATAACCACAGCGCACATCTGCCCCATCAACACGTAAACTCACAGCCGTGCATCTTTCATCCGCCCTCTCGGCACAAAGAAGAGTGAGAATCCTTTTTCCTTTTTTCCACCAGCAAAGCTCAGAGTTTGTTTGACCCGCTGTTCTTTACAGGTAATGAAGGTACCGGTACGCGCGACGGCCCGCCGGGGGTCTTTGTGTGAAGTGCACTGTACGAGGGTCTGGAGACGTCGCCGCCTGTTTCCCACACTGAATGAATGGTGTGTTTTAGGATGAGTAAAAGCTAATGGAACGAGCCACACACACACACACACACACACACACACACTGCTCCACCTCGCCGTCCACTCAGCTGCTGCCAGACAACATTTGGAGTTCAATTTCACTTTTTGGCAAGATTGTATGAAGTGGCTTTTAAGACAACTTTGAGCCGTTCGGCCGCGTACGTGGCAGCTTGTGAGAGTTCAAAGACGCATCGGAGGCCATCGATGTCACAAAATACATTATCGGCCGCTGCGGACACACCTGGGGGGGGGGGGGGGGGGTTGGGCACTCTACTGACTTTGCCACACAAGCGTGTACAACACACAAATGGCTTAACCTTATCAACCTAACACAACTGGATGTGTGTGCAGTTGAAACGGTTTCCAGTGTGGCTGTATCAGTGCGCACACAGATTACCACACAGAGACTCGACTCCGGCGCCTGCGTGTCCGTTTTATTGTCCCCCTCTGTGTTGTGTCATATGGAAGATCAACTTGGCATTAGCAGTTTTGCTTTGGTTGGTATTAGTCATTTGGTTATTTGGTTAGTTGCCATAGAAACATGAATATTGAACCACCTAGTGTGCGCAGATCTGTTCCACATCCTGTGACTGGTTCAAATCCCAATTAGCGAATCACATAACAGGAGCGGACGAGGGAAAGAGCCCCGCTGCTTGTTCCGTGTCGCCAACACCAACAAGTTCTTACAAGTGTGACGGTTACTTTACGGTGAGAACATCATTACACTGGTAAATCCTGGTGTGCCACGGTCTGCTAACTGCTCACTATCTGCAAAGCATGCAGTGCTTCATAGCAAATGTTTGCACTTTTTAAGCATTTGGATACCTGCCTTTAATCCCTTTCTGCATTACTCAAAAACGCACATTGCGCCCTAACGATAAAATAGCTGCCTGCTAGCCCAGAAGATCCATCAACGTAATAGAATGAGTAAATGTAAATGTGCAGCTCCATTTGCCATAACAATAGCTACTGCAGCTATCAGAGGTCGGCTCAATCTGTCCCCGCCGCACCGAGGCAGAGCGAGCGGGCCAGAATAATGTATTCAGTCAGGGAAATGGAATAAAGATGGTAGTTCCCAGCGATTTGGGAGGGTGTGTACAGTGTGTGTGTGTGTGTGTGTGTGTGTGTGTGTGTGTGTGTGCGTGTGTACGTCTGAGGCTGTAAAGCATGGATCTTTATCTGCCGGGCTAAATAAAATGAAGTCCCGTTTGCAGTGATAATAACAGAGTTGTTGGAAGATCAGGGCAGCAGAGATGTGTGTGTTTTAGTGAATGCGCGAGCGAGTGTGAAATGACAGCAAAATGAAATCAAACCACATCAAACATTTTCCCAATGTCATGCCGATGAAACATGGTCCGCTGTATGATGCTATCATCCAGACGGGGGCACTAGATCGTGCTTCATCTAGAAGCCTTTTAAGATGTCCTCTAATAGCTGTCCACTGTCATGGAGTCTGGTATGTGGTTCATCAGTGGTGCTCTGACCGCTTCGCTACAGCTATATCGATTGTTTTTAAACCGTGACTGCCCAGTGAGGACTTTTGGAGACCCCCCCCCCCCCCCCCCCCCCTCCTCATTCACATGACGACTTGCATCACAAACAGCTGTGTGGGACCCTTGGAATTGTAGCACATTGTTTGTTGCAGCTTTCGACCAGCATGCTTAACTACAGTAGCTATCGGTAAACATCTCCCATCCCATAATCATTCGAGTGGGGGTCGACGTAGCACAGGGGTAGAGAGGGTGTGCCTGGAACTGCAAGGTTGGCAGCTCGAGCCCCAACTGCTTCATGTCCCATGTTGAAGTGTCCCAGAGCAAGACACCTAACCACTAATTGCTCCCCGGGCAAAAATGTAAAGAGCCATGGGTTAAAAATCAATGTTAGTTGCTTTGGAAAAAAGTGTCAGCTAAATGACCTGTAAATTACAGTAATGAATCACCTGCAGTCATGAGGAAAGAAGCCTTTTCATTTGAGCTAGCGGTTTTCTTAGCGGTTCTGCCTTTTGCATTTTGTGGGATTGATGGGTTCTCCCCTCTGGTCCATGTGTATTTTGAATAATGATGCATTTCTTCTTTTTTGCCCAATGCACCCTGCTTTATAAACCACCAACCAAAAAGAAAAATACACCTAATCTGAAAGGATTTGCCGGCTATTGAAGCCAATTATAGTAACAGTTAAAAATGTTATTTAATTTAATTTCACACATCCTGTAGCATTCTGCATTCATGCTTAATTTTCCGTCTTTGTTGGAGTTTAAAAATCAAAACTTCCGTCTGTTATCTTCACCACATGATGAAGCGTGTGTCGATGCACCTGTTTGGGGAGAATCATCCTACTGTGAGGAAGCAACAGATGTGAGAAAGTGTTCCCTCCATCTACGGGCAAACTTCCAGAGGGCAGTGGTTCGCTTTCAAAAAGGTGTCATGGAGGTGGGGATTAACATAGCCCCTGCTGCTCCTAACAGCAGGCTCTTGTGTGCTGTCTAAATGTGGGTTAGACTCAGCTTGATGTGGAAAGAAGTGTCTCTGTGGCCTATGCACTTTATATTCAATGGGAGACCTGTGGAAGACAGGTGATTTTTGTATTTATGAAGTTTCTGGAAGCCCTTTACAATATGTCGTGACCCCCTATTGTTCTGATCTAAGAATCCATCAATTGTATTTGAATGTGTGGGGGAACTTTTCATGAAAATATCTCTGTCCTATTCAAAATTATAAGGTGGCCATAGTTCATCATTTTGATATAAATGTCCAGCAGATTTTTCCTGCCTGTTTTTAATTTTTAATATATTTATCGCAGTAATCCATCAATTTTCCTCATCCAACCTTCATCCCGTGGGAGAGTCCATTAGGTTATTACCACAACCTGCTTCACCGTCCAGGCCATGTTCACTCTTACTGAAAGTGTTGCTTTCCACTAAGGTGAAGTGCGTTAGAGGATTGCACAAACAAATCCAGTTAGTGGGCTCATGTGAAGAGCGGCAAATGAGCGCCGAGGTTGGATTGGACGGCAAAGGTAAATTATGTGAGCTACTTGACTCGTCCATTTATGACCTTCAATATGTATCAGTTCTATTGTAAACATTAACATACAGTAACAGGGCAAACATGGACTAGCTAGGCTTAGCTTTACCCAACCATCTGATCCTCAACAGGTCCAATATTACTACTACTCTGGTGGTGCATTGTGCACAAGATGGTCATAAAAGGTTTAAAAACTTTAGAGCTGTATAGGGTAAAATCTAGGGTCCTATTGTTGGGGTTTCTTTCTTTAAGACACATCAAATGAAACATTGCGATCATGGAGGTCACAGAAATCATACGTGCACAGCTGTAACCGGCTGACCATCATTATCGTCATCATGGCTTCCAATCGGCCTCACACCAATCACAGCCCAGTGTCTCCTCAAGGAGGCTCCTATTATGACTCCCTGCTCACTGATCCTATTACAGACCTCTGCTGGCAAAGCTTCCGGTTGGGGTGGTATTCAAAGTATGCTTTGGGCTCATTCCTTATGTGCTCCCTGTTACGTGCTCCCTGTTTTGCTTAGCAGATGCTTTAGGGAGCAGAGCCCCCAGCGCCAGGTTCAACTGTATTTCCATTTTGTTGCAATAAATGTATAAAATAATCTACACTCATCATAGATTATTTTATAATATATAATATTATATATTCTAAATATAAAAACATGACAGCGAGAGAGAGATTTCAATACAGAAATTGAAAACACAACAAAGCATCAAGAAAACAGAGAAACTCTTTGTTGCCTAAATATCACAGGCTTCTGTGGATGGTGGTTCTATCTGGTGGTGGTTCTATGTCGTAGTGGTTCTATGTGATGGTGGTTCTATGTGATGGTGGTTCTATCCGATGGTGGTTCTATGTGATGGTGGTTCTATGTCGTAGTGGTTCTATGTGATGGTGGTTCTATGTGAAGGTGGTTCTATGTGATGGTGGTTCTAGCTCAGGGGTGGGCAAACTACGGCCGGCAGGCCGGACTCGGCCCGTTGGGCGTTTTGATCCGTCCTGCAGAGTATTATGAATTATAAATTATAGTAACGACCGCTGTAACGCTTCTCCGTTCCCGACTTGAGTTTCCCAAAGCACGATGACTGCAAAAGACCAGCATCGATGTTTCTTAACTCAAGTCGGGAACGGAGAAGCGTTACAGCGGTCATGTACACCTAATATGCATTGTAGTCTGTCCATCAGGAGACGGATCCTCCTTCGCCGTTCTTCCTAAGGTTTCTTCTTTTTTTCCCCATGGAAGGGTTTTCATGTTTTGGGGTTTCGGGACAGAGGATGTCGCATGTGAACAGACTCCCCCTTGGTCTGATGACGTCGAAAAACCCCGGAACATCCAAAAAGGTTGTTTTAATTGATTATAGGAATCCTTAAAAAAAAGACAAAAAATGTTTTTTCCCCATTGTTTGGGGTTGGTAGACCACCACATTAACGTGTAGAAGACCTATCAAGTGGAATGTGTATACTAATGTCCCCTATAAGACACGTGAGACAAGTTTGTCCAGAGAAATGTGTCCCTCGCTGTGAATTACAACGTTCGTTTGAACATTATTTCTCTCAGATGACAGTCTTATTTTGCTCCTGTGCTCTTCAAGTGGAAGGAAATGATTTCTCAGTGCGTGTCAGAAGGACTTAGAACATTTGCGGCAAGAGGAAACAGGAATCGACTTATTGCCGTCTGGTGTGAGGAAGAGCGGCACCAAGGTCTTCACTCCACCATCATTTCATTTACCTCCTCAGTGGGGCATGCAGTGAAGGAACAAGGATGCTCTCTCTCCACAACAAGACAAGAAATCCTACATTTTGGCATTGTACCCCCCCCCCCTTCCCCCACCTGCTCCTTTGTCTCCCATTATCTGATGTTTGCTTGCTGTACATGCAAGCTGATGTTTGTATGTCTCAGGGTAGCCAATTAAAAGCTGGCCCGTGGCTAGGCTGCACTCAATAAAAGTGCACATCCATAATGCATTCATCCACACTCATGTGGTAATTCACCTGTGGACGGAATGACGTGCTGATCAAACGTTGTTGAGGCCTTGCACGCGTTGGCACATTAAGGACTTGGTATGCTGCTGAAGCTCAAGGAAAGAGGGAGAGCGGTTAATCCCTGTGGCCAGAAAGTCACGTACAAACATAATCACAGCCCTGACTTACTCCAGGCACACACACACACACATAGTCCTTTGAACGCACGCAATCCAATTATTGTCAACGCTAGCACGCCTGATGAAACAAAGAAACATGTTTTCGGCACGGAACCCTGAAGGTGCACTAAACACTTTTCTATCGCCTCTCAGCATGGCGACCGCTGAGCGGACGACTTTGACAGGATCTCATTTTCATATCAAATTCAGCATGTCATCTGCAAACATTATCAGAAAAAGGCTTTGTGACACGCGGGACGAGTCATTAATACAAATTAGGAATAACAATGGACCAAGAATACACCCCTGAGGAACCCCACATATTAGTCTAGCTTTGTTTGAATAACAACCTTTAACACAAACAAACTGTCTTCTGTTGGTAACATCAATTTTTAGCCATTTGTATGCAATATCATGGAATCCATATTTATGCAGCTTTTCTAATAGGATATTATGGTTGGTATGGTACTGTGTCGAAGGCTTTAGGAAGGTCTATGAAAATAGTGCACATAAAGTTATTACTGTCCAGCACTGAGATAACGTCATCAACAAGGTCAAGTAAAGACACGTATATGGAATGATTTTTATGGAAACCTTACTAGTGTCCATCCATTGTCCAACCGCTTATCCTGCACACAGGGTCGCGGGGGGGCTGGAGTCCATCCCAGCCAACTTCGGGCGATAGACAGGGTACATCCTGGATTGGTTGCCAGCCAATCGCAGGGCTACACAGAGACATACAACCATTCACACATCTACGGGCAATTTAAAGTCCCCAATTAACCTGATCCCCAGAGCATGTCTTTGGACTGTGGGAGGAAGAACCCAGGCAGACCATGCAGACTCCACACAGAAAGGCCACTGGGCGGAGTCGAACCCAAGACCTTCTTGCTGTGAGGCGACAGTGCTAACCACTACGCCACGCCACCGTGCTGCCCTTACTAGTGTGTGAGAATTAAATTATACTCTATATGAAACATGCGTTAATTTGCTCAAGGAATTTTGAAAAACAAGGCAATATAGAACTGGGTCTGCAGTTGTGAAAACGCCATGGGTTTTCTGTTTTAAACAAAGGAATAACTTACTCAGAATTTTCTGGCACAATACCTGTTCTCAAGGACACTTTTGTTGTCACCATCTTTACATCTTTTTATACCAATCACACGCCTCCTGCTTGTCAAGCTAGAAAGTACAACAGCGGCGGTCATTCATGTGGAATTTGGTGCTGGGTTGTCACGGTAACGTGTGAGTAAATCTGCTCACTCAAGTGTTAAGAATTTCCTGTAATTTATGCTATTTATATTAGAACAACACGCTAAATTCAGTTTAAGAGTAACACAAAAGTTACTTCACCTTGTAACAAACTACTTTTACATGGAGTAAAACATCGGGGGTCGTCGTGGCGCAGGGGTTAGAGAAGGTGTGCTGGGAAGCACAAGGTTGGTGGTTCAATTCCAGGCTGCCCCATGTTCCATGTCGGAGTGTCCCTGAGCAAGACACATAACCCCTAATTGCTCCCCGGGCAAAAATGTGAAAAAGCCATGGGTTTAAAATGTAATGTAAGTCGCTTTGGATAAAAGCGTCTGCTAAATGACCTGTAATGTAATGTAAAATTATAAAGTTACCAAATAAATTACAGAGAAATAATGAGCGACTGACTTAGAGTAACTCACTGGTTACGGCCGATCACGCATTCAGTAAAAGGGGAAAACCATCCTGTCTCCAGGGGTGGAAATATATCTGGTTGGTTCTGTCCCAGTGTTTGGTTTTGTGTCATTGGTTTCATTTGCTATTTGCACACCTCGTGTGTCCTGTGTTCACTTCAGATCTGCATCTGATCTGTAGATCTGCGTTTTCCCGCTTGTGCAATTGTCTGCCTCGTCCCTCTTTGTGTCCTCCTGTGTCTAATCACCTGCCCCTCGCCAGTGCATTTAATCCCTGTGTGCCCCATTGTCAGAGCGTACTGGGAGGAATGGGAGAGCGACTCAGGTGCAGAGATACACGTTTGCCCCACAAGGGACCACACTTCCGCTGGTATGTTTGGCCAAACTGGAATAAGAAGACGCTGGAAACACTAGACGACCTAGCAGCGACTAGTTAACCCTTTCTGGACCTGTTGTGTAGATGTATTAGTGATGGGCAACTATTCAGATCTGTAATGGCATTGTAATGTGCAAAGTGTAACAATGACTTACAAAGCAGTGTATTGAGCCCTTTTAGTGCAAACAGTTAACAAATGAGATGATTATTACTAGTAGTATTTTCTATCTATTGTAAATCTTAAAGATTAATGTAATCACATTTTTAAAAAGCTATCTGGCACTGCATTAACGTTTTATTTATATTGTTATAGTAAAAAACAGGTTACTTTCCTCGATCATAACATTATAAAAGGGCAGTTTTCCTTTTTGCACAGGTACCATAGTAATGTGTTTCTGATGAGGGAGCAGCATAAACAGTCAATAATCTATCAATGATAGATTTTCAGTAGCAGGGGTCCCTGTTATTGTGAGGTGAGAACACGAATCTACTCTGTGAAGTCCATGTTCGTACTGGATTTCCTTTGTAGAATCAAAGGTAAATAAAGATATAAAAAACACTTTCAGTGATGCAGGTTACAAATAACTTTGGTTTTATCAACTCCGCCGTCTGAACGAGATTTAAAATGAAAATGTCCACGTTAGACTTTCTCTCAGTTCAGGGGAGCAGCGTGAGAAAAGGAAACAGATCCTGACGTGGTTCGGCGCCGATGGGCTTCGGGACGCTCGTACCGGCTCCTGTTTCTTTACAGCCATGACCTCTGTGACAAGACATGCAAAAGTAACCGAAATGAATCGGAATTATTTTGAAAAATTAGTTGATTTTTCATAATTTTGTCAATTATTTCACAAATTGTATGCTAATTTATGGAATACACTATTTAATATTGAAGACCCAACGAGCGCTAAATCGCTGTGATGTGATCAGCTCCGTACATGCACACAAATACGCAAACACTTTTAGCATCCATGCTTCTCTGTCATTTTGGTGCCTTGGTGCCTTGCCATCTCTTATTTATATTGTTGGAAAGCAGACGTTCAGGCTGGGCCACTTAATGAAGTCCAAACAACTGCACCAACACTTTCAGGTTTCTTCCTCAAGCAAAGAATTCAACCCGGGCCGCCTCCGGAGAGCATCTGATTTGTTCTGTTCACAACAGGCTTATCTGCTGTGGCTGATTCCGCCTTTTGATTTTGAAGCTCTCACTGTTTCCTTGGATATTACAACATAAACCTTTCCGTCCCCATAGCTTGGGGGGGGTTTCTGAAGTTGTTTTTTTAATAATTTATATTGTTAAGCTTTTTGACATTAGATATAAGTGATGTGTGCTAATCTAATACAATCGAAAAATATCAAAATCAAACTCCCAACAACAATGTCCTCCTCCCACTTTACTCCGGGACACTTTCTTTCTGCTAATGCAAGTCACACTATTATTACCTGTGCAAGTAATATAATCTTTGTCCTGATCTCGGCTAAAGAGGAGAACCGTTACGTTAGTGTTTACGTAAAGAGTTGAGATTCCACGTGAGGCAAAGAGGCAGGAACGTAGAAGTGGTCGTTTTATATCACGTGCACATCTCAACACTCAACAATGTTATTTTCAAAGAATTTAGGTGTCTCTACGATCAGCTGATTAATCAGAACAGGTGCTTTGGTGAATTCTTTAAACTGTCTTTCTATTGAATTAAGGGCAAATTGATCAAAAGGTCATTTGAGTGGTGCAAAGAACCAATGAATATTCCTTTATCTTAGAATATTTCTTGTTTCTTTTTTTCCTCTGCCTTTGTTATTCTGTCCCCTCTGCTGAGCTCGTACTCAGTGCTCATTACAAGTGAGCAGTCTGTTCATGACCCAGATAACTTTCAGTTGGTGCTAAATATGGGACAATAGTCTCCTAAGATAAGTAGAATGCAGAATATAATCATTTAACAGGGCGCAGTTGAAAATCTAGAGCTTAGACCAGGGACCAAGGGTGCTCAATACGTTGATCGCGAAACTAATGCTAATTCTTGCTTACTAAGGAACGCATTTAATTTCATTCCAATTTCATTTTGCGCTTTAACCTTTTTTATATAGTTTATATAACTGGACAAAAAAACTAAAATCTACAAAAAAAAGTCTCAGCTTTATGTAAAAGAGGGTAAAAGATGGCCAAGCTTCATCCTAAAACTAAAAAGTGCAACGGCAATTTTTTTTAATTCTATCTTTATGAGTGTGGCCGATTGTAACATGTATAATAAATAGTATTTTTTAGTAGTAGTCACTCTACTTCTACTACAAGATCTGTGATGCAATAGAACAGAATAATTATTTCATACTACATACCAAGCATCCTGGCATGTGTGCCCATAAATAAAAGAGCAGTACAAGCCTGTACACATAATGTACTCAATGAATATAATAAAAACATGTTTTAGTCAATTGAGAGAAAGTTCTGACTCTCCTTCAGAAACTTTGCTCTCAGTACACAATCACATACACATGCACACTATCCATCCATTTTCCTCTGCTTATACGAGTTCAGGTCAAGATGGCAGCAGGTGGACCTGAACTTGACCCTTTAGATACAAAGGAGTAGCTCAACTCCAAAGTCCCTCCTGTTGTCCGAGGTCCTCACCCTATTTCTAAGGCTGAGCCGCTGAGCAGTACTTGTCTACTGCTAACCCAATCCATCCTACATTCACTTGCGTTCTCCAGAGACCGGATGGCCCGTTGCAGCGGTTTTGGCAGCCTATACTCCTGCAGCATCCCCCACAAGAGAAAACCTTCTCCAAGTCCACAAAGCACATGTAAACTGGTTGGGCAAACTCTCAGAACCCCTCTAGAAGTCTTGTGATGCTTAAGAGCTGATCGCGACAGAATCCGTACTGCTCCTCTTAAAACAAAAGGTTCAACAAACGGTCGGAGCCTCCTTCCCAGCACACCGGCATAAGCTTTCACTGGAAGGCTGTTATGTAATACCTCGATAGGGCGAACCCCTCTCTGATAATGGGAAGCATCACCCTGGTCTACGTGTCCATTGGCACTGTTTCTGAGTCCCATGCGAGATTGAAAAGGTGTGACAGCAAATATTGCCCAACTCAGGGCAGATCTCATCCAACACTGCCGCCTTGCCACCAAAAAACTATTTGACCACCATAGAGACTTCTGCCAGGGATATGAATGCGTCCATACTACTTAAGCTACTGTAAGCAAACTTACACTTACACAAGGAAAGTAAAGCTTTACTGGCGGACTGTAAATGGTGTCAAATAAAGTTAATGTCCATTGATACACCAGTCACATTTATGTTTGCAAGCAGCATAAAGCCATAATGGGTACTACTGTCAACATATACACTCACCGTAAACCGTAAAAAGTAGACGTAGTCATCGTGACATCACCCATTGGTATGTGGACTGCTGTTTCAAAACCTCAAGCAATTTTGCCATTGTGTAAAAATGCATTCCTAATAGCTTTAAACCGCCTTTCAACGTATACACTGGGGAAGGGTCAGGGGAATATATGTAATGTGCATTAGTGCAGGAAGTTGTGACGGGCAGCAGACAGGATATCAGTTAGGGGGTGTGGTTTGCTGAGGTAGGGATATTCTGTCAGCCAATCCCTTCACTCAGCTGAACCAGTGCTGCAAAGACTTGTTTCTTACATGCTGGTCTGCAAGTTGTATTCGTGGAGAAGGTGTAGAGACGCAAATTCTGTTAGGGTTGATGAGGTGCTGGCGAGTCGAGTCGACGGGAGATACTGATCCAATACTGATCTCGTGCCAGATTGGTGATTGGCCACAGGTGAGGGTAGTGAGAGAGCGCTCCTCTTGGCCGTCCCGCCCAGCCTGAAAACACAGGAGCGCCAGCCAGCACCCAGGATCAAAATATACAAAATGAGTGAAGGCCAAGAAATCATAATCACCACAAATGTATTTCTTTCATTGAGTGTCTCAGGGTTCCAAGGACAATTATACAAAGCTACTCTGAAAGCATCCTCCCAAAAGAGAGAGCAGACTGAAAACTATGTGAGTGTGGGTCAGACGATGCTTAAGGCTTAGAGGACAAAGCGTTTCTATATTCATGTTAAAATCATCTCTATGTAATAGTATGGGCATAGCTATGTGAATACTCTATGTATGTAGGTAAACATGTACATATACAGACAACTGACATGAATGAGGGAGCCAGGCCTGCATCGACATACCTGAAATAGTGAAGGACGAGGGGGAGAATAGTGGAGAAACATCAAGAAGATAGTTACGCAGTTAGGATAGAGGTGGAGGGTTTACTCGATCAAATGTTCAAAGAAATGTATAAACTAACGAGTTATCAGCGTCTCGTCAATGTCTTTCCGGTAAGAGCTCCGTTCATTTGAGTGTGTGCTGCTCCAATAAATCTCCATGATTGAAAGATCGAAATCTCCAGTTTTGTGGGTTACTGAAAGTTCTTGGTCTGTGAGGGAAAATAGAAAATAGTTTAAACTGCAAAGAATGAATGCAGAACAACAGACAGAGAGATGGACTGGGAAATTACCTGCAGGTCTCCTGCTACCACCATTCGACCTCTGCAGCTCATCCAGAATGCAGCAGCTCCACTGGTCTTTAACCTTCCTAAGTTCTCCCTCACTCCTCCACTCCTCCGCTCTCTTCACTGGTACCGGTGGCTCATCCAGTTCTAAACACTGGTGCTCACGTACCGTGCTGTGAATGGATGGGGTCCAGCTTACATCCAGGACCTGGTCCAACCCGACATCCCGACCCGCACTCTCCGCTCTGCATGTGATAAACTGCTTGTTCCTCCTCACTGAGAGCAAAACACTCCACTAGATCGCCACTCTTTGCTGTCCTGCTCCTAAATGGTGGAAGGAGGTCTCTGAAGACATCAGGACCACAGAGAGCCTTCACATCTTCAGACTAAAGACACACCTCTTCAGACTCTACCTCCACTAACACACTAACTAACTGTAGCACTTAAATTGCTCTTATCTATAGCAAGTTGTAAATCGGCTTATTTGTGGAAGTTGCACTTACTTGTTTCTTGTTCTTCTGGGTTTGTATCTACATGGTTGAAATGCACTTATTGTCACTTAAAGTCGCTTTGGATAAAAGTGTCAGCTAAATGACATGTAATGTAATATAAAGCCATCTCAAAATCCAACAATCTTCTGACAACCTGGTCTCACAAATAGAGCAAAGAGACAGGTGATGAAGATCCACTGAAGAACCAGCAACACTATGCTCAAGTAAAACACAGTATATAGTATGATTGGTATGTAGTAAAAGGAACTCCAAAAGTACAATATTATATACTGTGGTAAATCCTTGTTACAATGCAAACTACCAAGTCAGCTTCAACGAGCTTCTTCCAATCTTTGTCAAACCAGCAGCTAGACGGCGAAGTGTGCTGTGGAGCACTTCGCCCTCCGACACACAACGCTGCATCTAAGTCACCAAATTAATTTTCTAAATAGCAAGATTGTAAGATGATCGTTTTAGCATAGCCGCAGAAATCCGGTCTGCCTCGGCACTCTTATATTAGATTTGTCGTCTCATAACTGATACATACAAGAGGTTGTGCTCATGCTGTGAATTTCAGTCTCGTCAAGTATTCAAGTCTTTTTCTCAAACATATTTCTGTATTCATAGAGCTGTCTGGTCCTTTGTTGCCCTTTTCATATCCTCCCCATATGTGCTTTCTGCAGCGCATCCATTTTTCTGCAGCGCGACGTTCCAATGCAAAAAATAACGTTGTTTTTACTGAATCACATTGGGGACTCTGCCCTGGATTTTGGGCTACAATGCAATATCAGGCCAACCTTTACCTTTCGTTAAAAAAGAAGACAAGCAAGTGCTGTAAAAAATTAGCTCAGAGTTCAGAGTTTGTCATGTCAGTCAGCCGGATCCATACAGCTGGGACTGAATAACTGGCTCTGGAACTTCACAAAAATGGAATGACGCATTAGAAAAGGTTTGCACTTCCTTTGTTTCTCTGTCTCATTGGGGATTTAGCTGACATTTGGATCTGGTTGTTGTTGCTGCTTGTATTTCCTGAAGCAGAGAAGAAAGAATCAGCGGAGTAACAGGAAGATCAAGGCTGTCACTTTACAACAAACTAAAGACTTGCCTACGCAATGCAAGTTCATGGGAGGTGTCAAACAACTGCATTGTGGGTCTTGAAAAAGTGTTGCAATTCCAATCGGTTGCAAATCCCTGACGGTGCTTATAGGAGCTTTAGGCCCGAAGGATGGAGGTGGTGAAGAGTCGACAGACAAGGTCATACAGCTGGTGTTGCTTCCCTCGTCGCAGGGGAAACATTGCTTGAAACAGATGTGCTTCACTTTTGTTGTTGAATGCGTCACACTGGGGAGGTTGCAAGTAACCAACATTAGCCACTGCTTGGGCAAATAACGGAGTAACACAGGCTAAATTTGAGTTCTGATGCGTTCGAGCTCCATCCAGGTAAAATGAGTCATGATTGGTTCAAACGGGATCTTGTAAAAAAAAAAAAGAAAAGAAATTGGAATTCAATAAAGACAAGGAAGAAGATGTTTCCACAACTGTATTTTATGTTGTGCGAAATGAATTTGGACTCAATATCGTATCTGTATCGGGGAGTAAAAGATGATTTTCTGGATTATCTTGATGACATCGGCTGGAAGGATTATGAGGCCGCAGGTCACATAAATGAACTCTTGAGATTAATACTTAACATCTGTGTTTTGTACTTAATCAAAGGTTCCGGGCCCAACTTAGGCTGCCCTTTAATACACATTAAATTGCATATGAAATCTTTAGATTGTAAAATCAAACCTTTAGCCTCATTGTAAGTCTGTATGCTTTTATCTCCGTCTCTATTTGATACTGTGTCCGTTCCTGTTCCACACTCGGCCCAAGGTCGAACATTGTCGAAGCGACTGCAAGCGAAGTGAGTTGAAAGAGATTTGACCGTTAGAGGCAACGTGGGCCCCCAGCGACGTGCACTTTGTAAAGCACAGACGGCATTGAACATGCACGCACAACATTATCCCACTATGGGATCTCCTAAGCCTCCCTCCTCACGGCTCCTAGCTGAGGTTTAACCACTAATACGGCCCCCTGTGTCATGCCCTGAATATGCTCAGTTTCGGATTGCTTTCAGACTCAAACGCTCCGATTTGATTCAACTGCGACCTCCTGATAACAAGCGGACTGCATTCTGCATCCTTCGAACGCCACCTCTTCCCAGCCGAGGTAATTGATTTCACCAGTGAAGGAATATCTGCTGGATATCATTTGTAAGCATGTTGACGTCCTACTTCTCATCCGCAAACTTGTGATAGCACCGGTAAAGCCTTTTACAGTGTGCAGAAATTATTTATAGGAGGGGGCGGGAAGTTGTATTTTTTGGCCGGCGTCAGCAGTCCTGATCAAGGGCTCCTTGTCTCAAACTCCATGCCGCCGCCTTCCAAAAATATGGAGTGAAAATAATACGGCTTTGAATATTTCTCTCTTTGAAGGCTACAACTTCACCTACAGCAGTAGCAGCAACGCATACGCTGTGGATTGTTGCTGAGGGAAGCACACTCTTGCACATTTACCTTTTTTGTCAGCAGGTTATTTTTTATGAAAGAACAGCAACAGGGCTTCCTGCCAGCATTCAGATATAGTGATCCAAAATGGCTTCCAAATGATCAACTTCCACAGCCCCTTCGTCTCAGTCACCACTCCTCCGAGGCTCCTTAATACTTGAGGTTCCTCTCACATACTGTGCAGCTAAAGGAGATATTATTTTTGCAAAGGTGAAGGTCATCAAAATGCGAAAGGAAAGAATGTCCCTGCGTCATGCATTGTTCCAACTCTTCAGCATAGATCTCTTTTATTCTTAAAGTTATCTCTGTCCTTCTTTGAACTCACATTATCTGACTGTTGGTGCTGGGGGGCCTTGATCCAGAACCTCTGAATCACCTCCCTCAATCGCTAACTGGTTGAGCTTTTTTCACAAATGGTCTTGGGTTGTGTGGAGTGACCTGACAATCCCAGGGGATCACTTTAACCTGCAGACACGAGCCTACTGGCGCTGACGTGTCCTGACGTGTCCATCGGGGTCAGTAGGGAGCGTTTGAGGCGTTTATGGTCTCAGTCTCTAACCGGTACCGGTTGGCAACGGTACCACAGAAATAACTTTTTTTTTCTGAAAAATGATTTATTTGGAAAATTGACCGATTATCTCCTAGTTACGTGTGCTCGTCCCTCTCGACATATTTCCCAGGTGTCGCCAAGCGTTTTCTTTCACCTTGTACAAATGGCCACTACTCGCTGCACACGGCGGTTCTGTCCACCAGCGGAATATGGTCTAACATGAAAACGGCCCTTGAGGCAAAAAAGGTTGGGGTACCTGCTTTAGGGCCCCTGCTTTAGAGACCCCGCTCTAGGGACCCCGCTCTAGGGACCCCGCTTTAGGGCCCCGCTTTAGAAACCCCGCTTTAGGGCCCCTGTTTTAGAGACCCCGCTCTCGGGACCCCGCTCTAGGGACCCCGCTTCAGGACCCCCGCTATAGAAACCCTGATTTAGGGCCCCCGCTTTAGAGACCCCGCTTTAGTGACCCCGCTTTATAGACCCCGCTTTAGGGCCCCCGCTTTAGAAACCCCGCTTTAGGGCCCCCACTTTAGGGCCCGCGCTTTAGAGACCCCGCTTTAGGGCCCCCTCTTTAGGGCCCCCTCTTTAGAAAACCCCGATTTAGGGCTTCCGCTTTAGAGACCCCGCTTTAGGGACCCCGCTTTAGAGACCCCGCTTTAGGGCCCCCTCTTTAGGGCCCCCTCTTTAGAAAACCCCGATTTAGGGCCCCCGCTTTAGAGACCCCGCTTTAGAGACCCCGCTTTAGGGCCCCCTCTTTAGGGCCCCCTCTTTAGAAAACCCCGATTTAGGGCTTCCGCTTTAGAGACCCCGCTTTAGGGACCCCGCTTTAGAGACCCCGCTTTAGGGACCTCGCTTTAGAAACCCCGATTTAGGGCCCCCGCTTTAGGAACCCCGCTTTAGGGAACCCGATTTAGAGACCCTGCTTGAGAGACCCTGCTTTAGGGCACGCTTACTCTGATTATCAGGCTGCTGCTGCTACCAGAGCTGTAAACGGCCAAATGTCTGACCTCAAAGCTTTAAAAGGGCACTCCACAATCCGATTAGGTGCCATTTCATTTTTAATTTTAATGATTTTATTTCATTTTGTTTCGTAGCTATGGTATAGGTGTTATTATGGACTTTATTGTATCCATCTGATCACCGTTTTTTTTACACTGGACTGGCCAACCACAGCACAGGCTGGCTTCCATCTTAAACAGCTGACATCCTTTTTTCGGTGCTTTGAGCAAAGCAGAATCGTGACAAGTCACATGAGTCCCCAGTCGGGCCTTCGGTGTCGTCGTCTTTCTATTCAAGCGATGCAATCACAGTAACTTTTCAGCCATATCTCTTTCACACCTTCTCATCTAAACTCCTTTCGGTCAAGAATCATGTCTCCTGAGGGCTTGAGATGGGAATGAAATGTCCTTGAAGGAAAAAGAGCAGAATATGGAAACATACAACTTTAAAACATGTCTAAAGACCTAATGAGAGACTCGTCTCGTCGCTGAACTACCAAAAGTCCGGTCCAGACGGCACTGCGAAATGACCTCCAGGGGGACTTCCCGGCCGCGATACCGTCAGGTCAGAGGTCAGCTTTGCTCGATGTTCATTCCTGATTGGAGCTCCCACTTTGTGTTCCAATGATCACAAAGCACCGGTCTCATCCCACCTCCTTTTACAGCCTGATCTGACAGTTCTGTGTGTGTGTGTGTGTGTGTGTGTGTGTGTGTGGGTGGGTGGGTGTGTGTGTGTGTGTGTGCAAGAGCAACGAGCCTTTGAGTCCATAGATTGAGCGCGCACCCTGGGAATATATTACCGTCTCCTCCCCTACATAAGGCGGGGTTGTTTTTATTATTACTATTCATAATTCTGGTGATATTGACACAGTGATAAGCTGAATTGAGTTTATGAGGCTTCTCCTCTGAGAGGAATACCAGACCACACTTTGAGTTGAGTCAGCAGACTAGCGTTAAAACTAATCACAATTTAATGGATCTCCAACTCCCAAGGTTGCAGAGATGTGAATAAAGCATAGCCCGGGGCGCTCTCGGATAACCCCGTACTCTCCATCGCCAGACCACTGAAAATCAGGGTTGGATTTGCTTGAAATGGTGATGTGCTCGCCACATACATTATTCAAATGAATAGTTTTTCAGCAGACATCCGGCGATATGTGCAAGCTATTCTATTTGTCTCTCAGTACTTTCTGAGATCTGTGAAGAAACGGAATCGTAAGAGCATTCCTAATAGCTTTAAAATGCCTTTTACCGGACGCACTGGGGACCAGGGGACGGGGCATTACATGCGTGCAGGAATAGTGCAGCAAGTAGTGACGGGAAGGAAACAGGAAATCGGTGAGGTGGTTTGGTTTGCGGAGGTATGAAGATTCTGCCCACTGTTTCAGCCAATTTCAGGGAAAAAAACATTTTTGACGACGTCTGGACAAAATGGTCCTAGTACTCCAAAATAGAAATACTGGACTTTGAAAATAATTGGGAGCCTTCTGAGGTAAAACCACGCTGCTAGATGTACGATAGTTAAGACGCTGAGTGTCAGCAATTGTCAACATCTCTGAGAGCCCGACTGTGTCCCGCAGTCTATCGAAGCTGGTAAAGTGCATGGTTTCGTGATTAAGTGTAGAATCGAACAGTTAAACTGTAGAACGTGTCGTGTGCTTAACAGCCGCTCTGTTAAGACTCAAAGGTCACTTCAATTTTAGGGAATTTAAAATTTACAGCAAACGCGTTCAAATGGCCGAGATCGGGAGCAAGCGAAGAAGGATTAACGCAAGTAATGCAGTTTTCAAATTAGATGTCAACAAAGCATGTATACAAATTGCATGGGAAAAGATTGTCCTAAATTTGCCATAGAAAAATTAACTACTTATACAGAAAATCAAATATTTTTCCTCTACCAATTGAGAATTCCAAAGTCCTGAGAGGGAGAACAAGGTCATTGCTGAGAATTCAAAGTATTCAAAAGCTCTTTAATCAATAATTCCTGACAATAACTCATGTATGTGTGCTCAGGACTCCACTGATACTAAAAATATATCATTTCTACTGTAGTAATTAAGAGAATGTCTTACACAATATCTCAATATTTGAGGTACCATGAAGTGTTAAATAAGTGAATAATAAACCAATTCCAGACAATGAGCGATGTACACGTTGTCAGGGTGGGTGGAAGGCAGGACTCAAACGCAGACGTCAAAAGCAAAAAGACTAATAGTCATAAACTCCAACACAAAATGGCCAAGGGCCAAAAACGCATACAGGTAATAGGGGGAAAAAAGGCTGGCAGGAACTAGAGACATCCAGGACGATAGACAATGTGACACAAGAGACGCTTAAATACACTAGGGTTAGGGTTAGGGTATTGGACACAGGTTGAAACGATCAGACAATCACAGGGGTTGACAGGACCAGGCAGGAAGTGAAGTTACCCGGGGAGACGAGTGGCAGAAAACTACAAAATAAGACAGGACGTGAACCACACCATGACACACGTGTTCCCTTTCTGACTACTCTTAAAACAAAGATGAGGTTTTTTTAAAGAAATTCACATTTCACCTTTTAAAAAGCAAATATCACAATATTTGAGCTCCTATGAAACAAGTTTTCTCAATAATTCCAGACAATGACAGATGTACACGCGTTTCCTCGGCATATTGTGAAAATTAGACATTGCTGTACCACCAGAGATCTTCCAAAGTAAAAGTCCTACATCTCTACAGAGACCAGTCATTTGTGAATATTTGAAAAGTCAGAAGTATTTGCTGTAATTTTCAGACAATGACTATATTTGTTCAGGACGCAGCTCGGGTGTCCTGTGACGATGCGGTTAATGAATGCGGTACAAATGAAGCCTTGTGAGGATTTACAGGTTTATGGCACGTCCCGATCGGCTTTATGTTTAAGAACCACATGTTGGCGGTGTCCCATCAATCCATGCTGATGGAACAAGGGTCCAACTGAGAACAAAGTACACTAAATATATTCAATAACAAATTCAAATAGATCTTTATGTTCAATCAAGTGTTCTTGCAGGTATAGAACCTCGTTTGGAAAATATTACAATGACCGTCGATCTGCTCACATGTACTTACATTAAAACAGTTAGTTTAATGCACAACGATAGCGCGTACAATAAGAATCAGATCAGAATCACATACAGGAATGTGTTTGCTGCAGTTTTACAAGACAATACAATTAGATAATTATACAATCCAAAAATGTATATAAACAGAAAACTACATTGAAAAGATGTATACATTAGTCTATTGTGTAAATGTCTGGTCAGAGGGGGACTTGTTTTATGAGTGTAACTGATGAGGGGAAGAACCTTTTTCTTTCGTGGGAGGCCTTGGTCACCCTTTGCAGAGCGGATGGGACCCTGCAGCCGGCCCTTCTCCTTGGCAGAGGCTGCAGGGTACCAGACAGTGATGGGGACCAGAGGACCGGATCAATGGTGGCCGTGTAGAAGGGCACCATCACCGTCTTTGGCAAGCGTGCATACTAGGAATATAGACAAGCCAACAATTTGGTTAAGTAAAAAGACGTTAAAGTTGAATTAAAACATTAACTTATGTTGTGAATCTAAACTCTGCCCCCAAAACAAACATGACGTTACCGGTGAACCAACATGAGTCTCCGACAGAAGATTAAACATTATGAACACTGAAGCCTAGTTATAGCTCATGTATAATAATGTAATACCAGCGGGTCATTTCACAGACTTGGCGAGAACGGGCTGCTCTCTGCAGGGTGAATCGAGCCCCCCCACCACCCACCCCGGGGCCGGACAGGTCTGATGGTCCCGTTAACTAAACCTCACGTCTCCGACATCTTTTGAGGTAAATGTTGAGGCTTTTTTCAGTTTTGACAGACCACAGAATTGTTGCTTAAACAACTTTCCTCTCGCCTGAAAGTCCTAATATTACATTCCGTGACTTAATACTTGTATTTATGAAAATCGACATGAGTTGCCCGTCGTTGGGCTGAAATGCCTTCTGGAACATTTGGCTCTCACAGGAACGGAATGGCCTGCTCTGATGCCTTCTAGGTCGAATGGGCGGGGTGAGTCACATACGGCCGTTTGGACGGTTCTCTGCGAGATTAAGAAGCCAAGTGTTCCCATCCCTCTGCAGCGTCAGGCTTTCCTTCGCGTGGACCTGGAACAGCTCTGATCACGTTTTTTTGTAGTTCATTGTACAGAAGGAATAGAATTAAAATTAAAATTTCCAGAGATCCTCTGGGCCTCAGAATCCAACAACGTGAAAGATTCCAGCATTGAGTTATTTGTAGAATATAAAGAGTCAGAGCCATGTTTCTCTCACGAGGTCAAGCTCCGCCTCAAGAAAAATACATTAAGATTGCCATGGTTACCGTGACGAGGTCTGGAGTCAAAATATCTGCTGGTTCAGACGACTGCTGTTCTATCCTGCTCTT
Source organism: Gasterosteus aculeatus (assembly GCF_964276395.1). Lineage (NCBI taxonomy): Eukaryota > Metazoa > Chordata > Actinopteri > Perciformes > Gasterosteidae > Gasterosteus > Gasterosteus aculeatus. The sequence goes on along the minus strand of NC_135692.1, from coordinate 1,996,632 downwards.
TTGGCTGGTCCTGTTGCTATGTTCCATCTTTAAGTGATTTTTATAGAGCTCCCGCAGCAGGAAAATTTAGAGTTGCCCCCCCCCACCCGCCAATCTTTGAATAATTTAGGTGCCTTGGCTCAGGGCTGTCACGTAGATGACCACCTGCTCCGATATTGCGTGTGCAGTAGGACCATTCTTCATGTACCTTCCCTTGTCTGCCCATAGAGTCCATTGACACCAGCATCAGATGATTAATTAAGAACCACTTGCTTCGGCGAAGGACGTTTCAGTGAGTGTTTTGCAAGCTGTTCAGTAGCAGTCACATAGACATCTCAGAACATACAGCGCGTTGGGACGGATTTGGGGTATTTTGGATTAGATGTGATGACAAAAGACTTTCCACTTCATTTTGTACCTTTTAACCACCCACCTTCCAGAATGGAACGATTGCATGTGCACAAAAGGAAATTACAGCAAAGGCTGAAACGGTGCAGGAGCTGCGTGAGTAAAAGTCAAAGCCAGGAACAACAACATTAGTTTTCTTAACTGAGTGTGTTATATTAAAATCACAGTATGATTTTTTGAATTTTAAATGGTCGTTGTCAGTGTCACTCTGAACAGGATTACAGTGAAAACATTTATGTATGTTTTACAAGGAACAGTATAAATTTGTTACTGTAATTTGAGTTTACCTTCCCCATACTATGATGTTAATAACATGATCCTCTACAACAGCAGGGACATCTAACAAGGCATATTCAAATATGACATGTAATTATTGCTGAAATGCTACTGATGCACTATCATCATCACGATCATGAAAGTGCACATGGTATTTCACTTTAAAATAAATGTAATGCTGAAATAAGTGCAGACTGTGTGCACCGTGAGGGTCAGCTGATGAACCCACAACACAGAAATGATAGCTTTCATTTGGAGATTGTCAGCAACAAAGTGGTCTGCAGCTATAGCGATGTGGGTAAAGAGGGATTCACTGGAGACCTTCAGGACATCATGAAGATCCCACAATGACCATTTAAATCATTGGTGCAGAGTAGACTAGAGAATAAAGACCACATGGAAATAGCCACAGTAAATACATCTTTGGGAACTTTGGGCGGCTTTTCTTGTCCACGGAAGGTTCTGTGTATAACAGTGACCCAATAAAGTAGAGGGTGCGCCAGGAACCTCAAGGTTGGCGGTTCGACCCCTGGCTGCTCCATGTCAAAGTGTCCCTGAGCAAGACACCCAACCCCTAACTGCTCGCCGGGCAAAAATGTAAAAACTATGAGTTAAAAATGCAATGCAAGCCGCTTTGGATAAAAGCGTCAGCTAAATGGCATCTAATGTAAAGCCATCTCACAAAACTAAGTTCAAAGCTATTCTAAATCTACCACCTTGGTCTGTTCACAAAGAGTTTGCCCTGAGGTGCATTTTTTAAAGGAAAATGTATACCAATATGCTTTTTCCCTAATGGGACGTCTCTCTGCGCTCCAATGTTGTGCTCTGTGAGAGTGTTTTCAGCACTGTAAGTGCTCCATAACGCTTGACTAAAATGGAAAAGGTAAAGCGCTATTATAATGGAAATATTAGTACTCCACAGTTTGTCATTAAATTGATGTTTTTGTTCACCTTCAACTTGTTCCAACCTTTTTCTGCCGCTGCTTGAGCAAGGGAGAAATCTATACGCTGAAGTGCACTTCTGAAATATCTCGTGTAGAGAGACCTTCAGATGAAAAAGGTTTATATTCATTATAGTTGTGCTGCATTGATATTTTGAAGCCATTGGTTTTTCTAACCCATTGCAGTTGTCGTGCACGGTTTAGGAACATTTTCGGGTATTAGATAGTGTAAAAGTAAATCATTGGCGGATAGAATAATCAATAAGATAATTTCCGAATGAATGAATAAATCACAGGGCACCAGCCTGAAACCAGGACTCTGGAGGCTGCAGCTTGTTTTAAACTAAGATCGGTTTCTTCATGTTGTACCTAGACTTCAGTGCAATTACGTTAAGTCTATATAGTTATTCCAATCCATCACTTCCACTTCGTAGAAGTAACTTCTCGTGGTAAATTGGCCTTCGGGCCAAAGGAGCATCGGGAAGCGACTGACGAGCACCTCCTTCATTAAGGCCAGCTGCGGGCTTTACCGGGCCACGGTACCTACCAATGTTACTCCCCCGTCCCTCTCCGGGGAGAGTCCAGCGCGTACCACTTGCATGGGCTCGGTCTCTCGAGGAGGCACGAGAGCTGCAGGATCGGGCGGGCGTTGGATGAGTGAGCCAAGGAGGGGGGTTTGGGTTGGGAAGGTTCCAGCGCTTAGCGGATGAGACGATCTAATCAAGTGGTCACCTCGATGAACCGCTCTAGAAGGAGGTAACGCAGATAAGGGTAGTTGCGCATTAGACAAGCAAAATCTAAATCTTTGTACCAGACCTGAGACACAAGAGGCAAACAGCCTTGGATCTACTCCCCTAGAGATCCACGCAGTGGAAGGCCGAGCCGTCAGGGGAGCAATCAGATGGGAAGCCGAGGAAACGGGCTGATCTCGTGGTAGCGGACGAGAGGCTGAGACGGTCAGCGGGGAACGGGGCAGGTTAGGTGGGAGTGATTGTTCTGATGAGGTGGGTGTGAGCTAATTAGTTGAGTGACAGGGGGATTTGAATTGCTAAAGATTTTTGACTGAGATCCAGAAGCCCTCATTTTTCTTATCATTAGTACAGCTTCGATTGGCGGCAGTCAGTCCAATTTGACAGATCGGCTGCTTTGTGGCAGAGACCAGGAAGAGGTCATTGTTCTGGTTGGCGTGTGGTAGAATGGGTGAAAGGTGCCCAGCAGCTTCCGTAGTAGTTTGTGTTGCTTTTACCGTTTTAATGTCTTTTGGGCCGTGTATGTTTCTGCATTTTGTAAATAAACGTTCAGATGAGACTTTTATTTTGCATCTCAATCTCCATCCATCCATCCATCCATCTTCAACCGCTTATCCGGGGTCGGGTCGCGGGGGCAACAGCTCCAGCAGGGGACCCCAAACTTCCCTTTCCCGGGCCACATCTACCAGCTCTGACTGGGGGATCCCAAGGCGTTCCCAGGCCAGTGCAGAGATATAATCTCTCCACCTAGTCCTGGGTCTTCCCCGGGGCCTCTTCCCAGCTGGCCGTGCCTGAAACACCTCCCTAGGGAGGCGCCCAGGGGGCATCCTCACCAGATGCCCAAACCACCTCAACTGGCTCCTTTCGACGCAAAGGAGCAGCGGCTCTACTCCGAGCTCCTCGCGAATGGCTGAGCTTCTCACCCTATCCCTAAGGGAGACGCCAGCCACTCTCCTGAGGAAACCCATTTCGGCCGCTTGTACCCGTGACCTAGTTCTTTCGGTCATGACCCATCCTTCATGACCATAGGTGAGGGTAGGAACGAAGATTGACCGGTAGATCGAGAGCTTTGCCTTCCGGCTCAGCTCTCTTTTCGTCACAACGGTGCGGTAAAGCGAGTGCAATACCGCCCCCGCTGCTCCGATTCTCCGGCCAAACTCACACTCCATCTTCCCCTCACTCGTGAACAAGACCCCGAGGTACTTGAACTCCTTCACTTGGGGTAAGGACACATTCCCTACCTGGAGTAGGCAATCCATCGGTTTCCTGCTGAGAACCATGGCCTCAGATTTAGAGGTGCTAATCCTCATCCCGACCGCTTCACACTCGACTGCGAAACGCTCCAGTGAGAGTTGGAGGTCACAGACGGAAGATGCCATCAGGACCACATCATCTGCAAAAAGCAGCGATGAGATCCGCAGCCCCCCGAACTGTAGACCCTCCTCCCCCCGACTACGCCTCGATATCCTGTCCATGAAGACCACAAACAAGATTGGTGACAAGGCGCAGCCCTGGCGAAGGCCAACCCCCACCGGAAACGCCTTCGACTTACTGCCGAGCACCCGAACACAGCTCTCGCTTTGGGCGTACAAGGATTGGATGGCCCCAAGCAAGGACCCCCTCACCCCGTACTCCCGCAGCACCTCCCACAGTATCTCTCGGGGGACCCGGTCATACGCCTTCTCCAAGTCCACAAAACACATGTAGACTGGTTGAGCATACTCCCAAGCCCCCTCTATGATCCTGGAAAGAGTGAAGAGCTGGTCCGTTGTTCCACGACCAGGACGAAAACCGCATTGTTCCTCTTCAATCCTTGGTTCGACTATCGGCCGAACCCTCCTTTCCAGCACCTTAGAGTAGACTTTACCCGGGAGGCTGAGTAGTGTGATACCCCTGTAATTGGCACACACTCTCTGGTCCCCCTTTTTAAAGAGGGGTACCACCACCCCGATCTGCCACTCTTTTGGCACTGTCCCAGACTTCCACGCAATGTTGAAGAGGCGTGTCATCCAAGACAACCCCCCAACACCCATTGCTTTTAGCATCTCTGGACGGATCTCATCAATCCCCGGGGCTTTGCCACTGTGGAGTTGTTTGACTACCTCAGTGACTTCCACCAGGCTAATTGACGATGATCCCTCCTCCGCCTCCAGCTCCGCCTCCACCAAAGAGGGCGTAGTAGTTGGATTCAGGAGTTCCTCAAAGTGTTCCTTCCACCGCCCGATAACCTCCTCAGTCGCGGTCAACAGGGTCCCATCCTTACTGTACACAGCTTGGATGGTTCCCCGTTTCCCCCTCCTGAGGTGCCGGATGGTCTTCCAAAAACACTTTGGTGCCGACCGAAAGTCCTTCTCCATAGTTACCCCGAACTCCTCCCATACTCGCTGCTTTGCCTCCATCACGGCAGAGGCTGCTGCCCTTCGAGCCTGTCGGTACACTGCAACTGCCTCTGGAGTCCCACCGGATATCATAACCCGGAAGGCCTCCTTCTTCAGTCGGACGGCTTCCCTGACCACCGGTGTCCACCACGGAGTTCGAGGGTTACCGCCCCTTGATGCACCTAAGACCTTGAGGCCACAACTCACCGCCGCGGCTTCAGCAATGGAGGTTTTGAACATAGACCACTCTGGTTCAATGTCCCCTACCTCCACAGGAATGTGAGAGAAGCTCCGCCGGAGGTGTGAGTTGAAAATCTTTTGGACCGGGGCCTCCTCCAGACGTTCCCAGTTCACCCTCACTACACGCTTGGGTTTACCGGGTCTGTCCCGAGTCTTCCCCCATCCTCTGACCCAGCTCACAACCAGATGGTGATCAGTTGACAGCTCTGCCCCTCTCTTTACCCGAGTGTCCAGAACATGCGGCCTCAGATCAGACGATACGATTACAAAATCGATCATTGATCTTTGGCCTAGGGTGCTCTGGTACCACGTACACTTATGAACATCCTTATGTTCGAACATGGTGTTTGTTATGGACAATCCGTGACTAGCACAGAAGTCCAGTAACAAACACCCGCTCGGGTTCAGATCAGGGAGGCCATTCCTCCCAATCACGCCTCTCCAGTTATCTCCATCGTCGCCCACGTGCGCATTGAAGTCTCCCAGTAGGACTATGGAGTCCCCTACAGGAGCCCCATGCAGGACTCCATTCAGGGTCTCCAAAAAGGCCGAATACTCTGAGCTGCTGTTTGGTGCATATGCACAGACAACAGTCAGAGTTTTCCCCCCCACCACCCGAAGGCGTAGGGAGGCGACCCTTTTGTCCACTGGGGTAAACTCCAATGTAGCAGCACTCAGCCGGGGACTTATGAGTATCCCCACACCCGCCTGGCGCCTCACACCATGGGCCACTCCGGAGTAGAATAGAGTCCACCCCCTATCCAGGAGTTTGGTTCCAGAGCCGAGGCTGTGCGTAGAGGTAAGCCCCACCAGATCCAACTGATAACGCTCCACCTCCCGCACAAGCTCCGGCTCCTTCCCCCCCAGAGAGGTTACGTTCCACGTCCCCAGAGCCAGCATCTGCCGCCCAGGTCTGTTCCGTCTAGACCCCCCACTGTCACTGCCACCCTTGTAGCATCTCAATCTCATTACGTGCAAATCTGCTTCCCTTTTGCTTAATTCCTAACATCTTCTGACTGATGGTTCTTGGTGGAATGAGACTTTGCCGCGGGACAAAACAAAGTCGAGCTTCCAAAGAAATCAAAAAGATGCAGGTGCCCATGTCGGGAGGGGTCATTAGGATTGATTCAGAAATCCAAGTCTATTGTGGTATATGATGTGCACTGAAGCCACATGAAAGGCCGTCCAGTCACACAACGTCAAGTCAGCGGCCGCTTCTTACTAAACTAATCAATACACGTCAAGTAAAAAAAATGTTTGGTGGCATTTTCCTGGTGCCATTTAGTCATTCCTCTGCAGTCAACAGTCCCTAGGACAAAATAAATAGAGCCATTCCGAGTAATGAGTGCCACAGTGTGTAGGTCAAAAGCTCTTTATAGTATTAAATTAGACTAAGTGCAAAGTCACGGGTATTGAGTTTGCTGAAGGGTGAAATTTGCACACATCATGACGCCGTGGAAGTTAGTACAGCAATGATGTAATTGGACTTGATGGTTGAGCCCATAACCCCTTTTTCAGTGAGCACGGGGGGAATGAGAACAATTTACAGAGTAAATGTTCCAAATGTCTCCACTACCCCGAATCCCAAATCTATGCTTTAATTTACGACGCTCTGGGTACCCCTCTAACAACAGTTTCCACTCTGTTACATCCATGTCTTTTTAACATAAATGTCCTGTATCACAAAGGATGTATAGGTTCCAGTGGTGTGAAGCAGCAGAATCGTAAAAGCATTCCAATAAGCGTGTGTGGGATCTGGGGACCAGGAGCACAATAGTGGAGAAAGCAGTGACGGGCAGAAAGGGGGGGGGGGATTCATGCAGCCAATGCCTGAGCTTATTGTATTGATGTCGAACGAAGGAACCCGATTGATCGATTTTCAAAAAGTCGACGGACCTCTTGTGGAAAACTACAGCTACGTCTCTATTCAATTGAATATTATTTGATTTAATTTGACTTGAGTTTTGGGGCCTATTTTGCTGACGGACCTCAATCTGGGGCCTTTCTAAACTTTAGGATTAAGTGGTCCGGTTCAGCAACACGTTGCGGTTTGGGTTTAAAGAAGTCGTGTCTCATTTCGCCGGCTGCAGAGGACCAAGCCTTGCTGGTCTACGTGGGCCCTTAACAGCCCATAGGCCGAACCGAGAGGTGGCCGAAGTGAGACGGTCTGGCCCGGTGGGGGAGGATGTCTCGGTTACGTAAAATGCATATTCATATTGAATCAAATAGGTTTACATCAAAGTTAGTCAATGAGATGAACAGACCTATTGTCAGTTGAATTCTGCCTGACCGGTCACACAAGAGGAGCTCTTTAACTAAAGCCCTGGTTCAGTTTGCCCAAATGTTGGGATACAAGGGAGGCCAGTAGGCAAGCTGCAACAGTTTTTTATTTGCAAAATATCTCCCTCTCTGTAATTTTGATGCTTGAATGAACTGTATTCAGAACGGTTACCTCCGTCCGCACTTTAGGGATTTTTGCTCCCACCACTTTTGTTTCAAGGCAGTGGCAGAGAGCGAAGTGAAACAAGTGCACATAAATAGGGGGATTAAGACTAATGCACGCTGTGTCTTTTGTTTGCTGCTGCTTGTTTTGTTAGCTCAGCAGAGGGCGGGACTCAGGGACGCATGAAGCACGTTAGCGGAGTTGATGAAAAGCTTCTTTAGTGGAAATACAGCTGACGTTAAACAAAGAACCGGTTCAGGGTTCTACAGCTCAGTACAGCGACACCGCTCAGTAATTGTATTTAACTGTCCCAGGTCGCAGCACGTTTACTGAGTTTAGAGAGTGAGGTGAATATGAGCTGTTTCCACACACACACACACACACACACACACACACACACACACACACACACACACACCCTCTGGCTCTGCTGTGTGGTTCTCTTCTAGGAAGCAACATCCCACACAGTAAGTGGCAAAGAGCGGCTGCGCTGGTCACATTACTAAAGACATGAAGAGCGGAGAGAGTTGAGCCCTCGTTGCGGTAACCTTGTCCTCGCCTGTCGCCTGTAAACGTCAGCGTGTGTTCGTTTCACCCCGGCGCTGGGAAGCTGGAGGTTAATTCAGACCTTCAGTGACTCCGTATCTCCGGTGCACATCACAGCAAACTTTCCCCCCCGCTTGGTCGCTCAGTTGGACTCTGATAACTTTAGTATCTGGCAGTAATTGGTCTTATGGCTGATTCATATCTGTTGCATAGCAGGTCCTACAGGAGAGTTCCATTGATATCATGGGAGCAGTATGAAAAATAATGTCGTTCAGTCCGTTCAGTGTCGAGAACAACTTTAATGAAGAGACACATTAAGTCCTTGTTGGAGTATTACTATTATGATTGGGTGTTCGTTTGAGGAAACTTTAAATGAACCGCAGGGGAAGACGGCTGAATATCCAATATATACCACCTATAATCCTAATATGGAGCTCAAGTCTTTTAGAAACGTAATAAGAGTGAACACTGATCAGTAAAACACATATCATGCATCAGCGCCAGCTCCACTCTGACAGCATGTCAGGATACGTGTGTCGAGGAGGTTGCCATGGCAACTGGATATGTCTGTGACCCAGAAACGCTTGCACACGCACACGCATGCATGAAGCTACACACTGTCTCTCTAAATTCAGCGTGTTATGCTGACATAATAGAACGCACAGAGACATTTTTGTAGGCTAGAGAACTGAAAGGAAACTCAAATACACATTTGTATGCAACCCCGGACTCCGGATTATCCACTGTGGGCCCTTTTTGCATTTTGCTGATGGCTCATTTGCATTGCTCAAAAAACAAGTCAGTAACGCTCTTCAGCCTTACTATACAATCTGTTTAACAAAACCTAAAAGCCTGACAGCAACTAATAGTGACTTCTAAAGTTCATTTGAAACTTAAAAGATGGATTTTAAGGAACCCAAACCAGAACCCCGTGCAGTGGGCCACACACAGAAAGAAATAGGGCGTCCCGGGCTGAACAATGGACAGTGTGTGCGTATCGACCGGTTTCAAGGCGAGACAGATGTGTTTTTCAGACCCTGTGTGCTATAGAAAGCTACGTCTCCATCAAAATGACTATCAATCCATTTCAACAGGCTCACTGATGTATCGGCTCGTTTACTGGTGTGCCCACATCTTACAAAAAGTATTTTTGTATCTACTGCTGTTAAATTCGATTACATTTAATTCAATCATTTTAAACCATGTGATGTGTAGAACTGTAAATAAGTGAACCTAACAGGCAGAAATAGCCAAATCCTACAGTACGTTGGTTTCTCTTAATGTCCTAAAGGGCCATTAAAAGAAAAAGATTACAATCCAAATACCAATGTGTTAGTTTAATGTTTACCAAACAGAACCAGAGAGAGATGATTATGTTCCAATATTTAGACATGTGGGGTTTGAATACGGAGTGGACGCGTCTGATGGGAGGAAGAAGCAGGAATCGTTGGAGTTAAAGACTATTCAGTCACATCGGAGCCGAGGTGGCCTCTGAGCACCAGCCTGCGTCTCCACGCCATCAGGGCCGATTCCCAAAGCGCCACTGAAGCCGGAATTCATCCGGCAGCTCCCATCAGCCGCTCGAGTTACTCACAGCAGTCGGCCGATCCAGATGGAATCAAATTCATTTTGCATTTTTTTTTCTTCACCTACACACTCGATTCAGCTGTGTGGCAGAAGCATTACTTTGCGAGCCAAACAATGTTCCCCGTATGTTTCAGATGTCATTGGTCTTTCTTTCAAAAGAGCATAAATTAGCGACTCAAGTCCAGAGGGACAGCAGCGTCGTCACTGGGCTTAATGGCAGCGATAAACAAGCCTGTCTGCTGATCACCTCATTGTCCCCTCGTCGGTCAACGGAATGCCGCTCACTTTACCGAACGGTTGAACTACCCAGCTGCTTTTTATTCTTACTTTTTCCCGGTGGGTGTTGGCTGATGGCGAGCGGAGCAGCCAGTCGGAGTGATGAATCTCCCACTTCATCATGTGTAATGGGGGAGACAGGGGGAGTAAACAGGGGCTGAGGTAGAGGTAGCGCTCACAGAGAACAACACCAGGGGCCAAGGTTGAATTCAATACCGTTTATTCAAGTTTATATGAGGCGGAAATGTTGTGTGAAGGTACCGGGCAGGAGTCATTGACTCTTTAGCTGTTGGGTTTCAATCACAGACGGGACTGTGGGAGCGATGCAGTAACTCAACCAAATATGGTTAAAGTGCCACAAACACGGTGATGCTGAGAGTCCTTAAGGGATATTTGGTGCTTGTAACAATGGATCAGATGTTTATTGTGAAAAGCTCTTAGAGAAAGAATCCCAGAGGACAACATCATTCCTCCATCACTCCACCACTCCATCACTCCATCACTCCATCACACCATCACTCCATCACACCATCACTCTATCACTCCATTCCTCCAGCACTCCACCACTCCATCACTCTATCACTCCACCACTCCATCACTCCACCACCCTACCACACCATTCCTCCATCACTCCACCACTCCATCACTCCACCACCCTACCACACCATTCCTCCATCACTCCACCTCTCCATCACTCCATCACCCTACCACACCATCCCTCCATCACTCCACCACTCCATCACTCCATCACCCTACCACACCATCCCTCCATCACTCCACCACTCCATCACTCCACCACCCTACCACACCATTCCTCCATCACTCCACCTCTCCATCACTCCATCACACCATCACTCCACCACTCCATCACACCATCACTCCACCACTCCATCACTCCATCACCCCACCTCTCCATCGCTCCATCACCCCACCACTCCATCACACCATCACCCCATCACTCCACCACCCCATCACTCCACCACCCCATCACTCCATCACCCCACCACTCCATCATTCCACCTCTTCATCACTCCACCACACCATTTCTCCATCACTCCATCACACCATCACTCCACCACTCCATCACTCCATTTCTCCATCACCCTACCACACCATTCCTCCATCACTCCACCTCTCCATCACTCCATCACACCATCACTCCATTCCTCCATCACCCTACCACACCATTCCTCCATCACTCCACCTCTCCATTGCTCCATCACACCATTACTCCATCACTCCACCACTCCATCACACCATCACTCCATTACTCCATGACCCTACCACACCATTCCTCCATCACTCCACCTCTCCATCACTCCATCACACCATCACACCATCACTCCACCACTCCATCACACCATCACTCCACCACTCCATCACTCCATCACCCTACCACACCATTTCTCCATCACTCCACCTCTCCATCACTCCATCACACCATCACTCCATTCCTCCATCACCCTACCACACCATTCCTCCATCACTCCACCTCTCCATCACTTCACCTCTCCATCACTCCACCACTCCATTCCTCCATCACCCTACCACACCATTCCTCCATCACTCCATCACTCCACCACTAAACCTCTCCATCGCTCCATCACCCCACCATTCCATCACTCATCACCCCATCACACCACCACTCAATCACTCCACCTCTCCATCACTCAATCACCCCACCTCTCCATCGCTCCATCACCCCACCACTCCATCACTCATCACCCCACCACTCCATCACACCATCACTCCATCACTCCACCACCCCATCACTCAACCACCACATCACTCCACCACCCCACCACTCCATCACTCATCACCCCACCACTCCATCACACCATCACCCCATCACTCCACCACACCATCACTCCACCACTCCATCACTCCATCACCCTACCACACCATTTCTCCATCACTCCACCTCTCCATCACTCCATCACACCATCACTCCACCACTCCATCACTCCATTTCTCCATCACCCTACCACACCATTCCTCCATCACTCCACCTCTCCATCACTCCATCACACCATCACTCCATCACTCCATTCCTCCATCACCCTACCACACCATTCCTCCATCACTCCACTTCTCCATTGCTCCATCACACCATTACTCCATCACTCCACCACTCCATCACTCCATCACACCATCACACCATCACTCCACCACTCCATCACACCATCACTCCACCACTCCATCACTCCATCACCCTACCACACCATTCCTCCATCACTCCACCACTCCATCACACCACCACTCCATCACTCCATCACCCTACCACACCATTCCTCCACCACTCCATCACTCCATTCCTCCATCACCCTGCCACACCATTCCTCCATCACTCCACCTCTCCATCACACCATCACTCCATCACTCCACCACTAAACCTCTCCATCGCTCCATCACCCCACCATTCCATCACTCATCACCCCATCACACCACCACTCAATCACTCCACCTCTCCATCACTCAATCACCCCACCTCTCCATCGCTCATCACCCCACCACACCATCACTCCATCACCCCACTTCTCCATCACCCCACCTCTCCATCGCTCCATCACCCCACCACTCCATCACTCATCACCCCACCACTCCATCACACCATCACACCATCACACCATCACTTCACCACTTAATCACTCCACCACCCCATCACACCATCATTCCATCACCCCACCACTCCACCACTCCATCCATCCACTGCGCGGCCAGATCTCGAGGGTTTTTAAGCCTCATTTAGCTGGAAAATTCAGTTTATGGTTCATCCATAACAATACCTGGGCAGCTGACGAACATAGATATTGTAGAAGATTCACACAGTATGGAGCCGGATGGTTGTTTTCCCTCAGAGCTCAGGGAGCCAATAAGAGCCTGAGGGTTGAATTTTGGACGTGTTTTTGTTTTGTTGGTGAAATAAAATATGTATCGTCGTTTCACGAGTAATCAAGCTAATCTTAGAAGCATAGAATCATTGTGAGATGACAGGCGATTGGTTTCTAGATTGTAGTGTGGCAGCTTCGGCTGGTGGAAAATATTGTAGGTTGGGCAATCAAATCAATTTCAGCAAACATTAAACATGATTTAATGCACTTTGTACTTTAATGTTCCAAGATGAAAGAAAAGATCCGCTGTTCCAAAAAAAAGTTGGATTGATTTATGATCCCAGGAAACATTGTGAGGGTGAGTTTATGGTCTCAATGTCTGTAAAGTCTTCTTCAATACAGCATGATTTTAATTTAGTAAATGATGCTTTTAGGGTCAAATATAGCACAAAGCTGAGCATCCTTCCCTCAGTCCCTAACTGGTGTGGGTGTTCTTTTTAAGGCTGTCATATTAGACTACATTGGTTTTAGCTTTTCATGCAGAGTACAGCCAACCCAGTCAGTACATATATTAATTTACTTTCCTTAATAACATTACTTAAGGAAGCGGACATATCATTCTCTCATTGGATTTTTAAATGAGTGTCAGTATGAGCTTTTAAAAATCCAGTATAGCTTTCCTTGCGGCTGTGAGTGGCAAATCAGACAAATCATTTAATGCCGCTTCGTTTCAAACATCATCTTTTCGGAGCTTATGAGATAATAGGAACAGGTTATTTTCACATATTCCCATGAAGCCCTACCACGGGCAGTTGTCAACGATCTCCTTATCCCACCATGTGTTTGTACCTCCGTACGTCCTCCCAGCGGGGGTGTGTGTCTGTTTTTTAGTCATCCTCCTCCATGCTCCATCTCTCTGTGGCTCGCTGGGGACAAAGACCAGCGGAAAAGAGGCGATGATGAATGACACAACGCAAACACACACTTCCTCCCTCCATCCTCAGCCACTCTCTCTCTCTCTCTCTCTCGTTGGCCAACTCTCTTCCTCCCCTGTTTTCTTACCCCCCCCCCCACTATCACCCTGTGAGGAAGAAGGAGTTTGTCTTCTTCCTGTGGCGTGCAGCGAATGATGAAGTGTAGCTGCATGAGGACGCGGTCCAAACATCGATGCCTGCCAGCAGCCGGATAGAAAAAAGGCGCCCCCCCCCCCCCGACACTTCATGTCCAAGGAGTGGTGGTGTTTGACTTGAATGGCGCTCTCTGGACGGCACGCTGCTCTGCTGAATGCGAGCCAGGTGATCGGCTGCCACAGAATCACATGGCAGGGATGCAGGCATGTCAATTGCATGTTACATGTTCGGATTGGTTTCGGATCGCGTGTGCGCTTAGGTAGCCACGCTCCTGGCGAGTCAGTGAACTCCCCGGCAGTGTTTTCAACTCCTGTATCAAAGACTATTCCCAATTTGTTTCTGCGGATCAAGCAAGCGCGACGGCTGCCGAGTAGAATGTTAATTTGGGGAGAGAAACGCCCTGCGGAGCGCTGCTGTCGGCTGCCATTAGGCGCCTGGATTCAATACTGAGGCGCTGCAGACGGTGTTGTTCGGATCGAGTGTCGGATCGGGTTTCTGAGGTTGTCCCGCTTCATTCTTCGGCCCAATCCCATTGGCGTTTAAGGGGGGGCTTAAACCTCAAACGTGGTTTGGAGTCTGCGAGGGCTTGAAGTGGTGTAAATACGTCACCATGACAGCACCTAAAAATAAAGAAAACGCCCGCACCTGAGAAGCTCATCTTTAAAGAGCTCCAAAGTTCTGTCTTTGACTCACATGATGTCTGAAGCTCTGGATGAAGAAACAAGCAGCCGAGGGGCCGACAGCAGGCCGGGGAACAATGAGAACCACCTGATGTGCGGGACAGGAAATCAATGAGGATTTTGATGGGTGTAGTTTGTAGCTGCCGGTCGCTGAGGGCAGGCAGGCCGCCTCGTTGCGTTCAGAGGGCAAATTTAAGTTCCACGCCATCCCCAACCCTTCCCCCGAGCATCAGCTCATCTCTGATAAGGCGTTCCAATAGTCCTGGACGTGGAGTTTTATAGCTTTGCTTTACACCCCAGTTGTGACACCTTGAGCCTCAAAGGAGAAGAAAGAATGAAGGACGACGGATTGTGATACAGTTGAAATATTGACACGCAAATATGGACACTGGTTTTTCACCTTCATTTCTCAATGCAAACTTTCAAAATGTTTTTTCATTGTGTGTCTCTGCTTTGGATCGATGGATTTTTCAGTTTGCTGACATTTTCCATGAATCCAAACTTCATGAATGGAGGAGTCGCTTCACTGATCCTCGTACTTAATCCACTCTGCTAGAGAACATTTTGAAATAAGTGTTAATTCAAACCAAATAAAACGCGTGATTTACAATTTTAAACAAAACCTGATAGAGTCTGTTTTATTATGGCACATGTCTTCCAAATAAGGGACATGTTAAAGTTGAAGTAGCTAAACAGAGATATTGTGACCAAAAGGCCATTTCCTGTTTCAGTGCCTCAGTGTACACAGCCTGGTCAAACATGTAAGAAAATAATTCCTGACCTCCTGCTGAGTTAAGAGGTCGGTCTAGTGTGTTAATGGGAGAAGCATGTGATCCAATAAGAGGGGATAAGATCATAAAAAAAAAGTTTGGCAGTAAAAAGTTACCTTTCGTAATAAATATTTAATGCACTGGAATAATTGTCAAAAGGAAATAAAGGGGAGTGAAGGGGAGTAGTTGAGGTTTGGATTAAAGCGGTTCTTTCATAAGGAAGAAGAGATTAAATGTGCACCTCTTGTTAAAATGTCAAGCACGCCGCATGTCAGCCGACAGCGACGTCACAACTGGCACATTGCTCGGGTTGTCAATGGCAACGTACATGCTGCGAAACAATGGACCCGAGCGTTGCCGAGTTGAACGCAGGAAGTTGTCAGGATGAAGGTGGTGCACGTCTTTGCTGTCTAGGGCGCAGTAAATGCACCAATAGTGTGGCACCGCATCGCACTTCATGATCACACATCTTAACGGGCCAGACGGCGGGTTGAAGGACCTGCTTCACTTTAATGCAGGCTGACACTCCCCTCGGATGAGTCTCTCTTCGGGGGGGGGGGCAGCAGCGGGGCCCTGAGATACCCGCCGTCCAACGTGGGGAATAAAGCCCCCGCTGACACGCCCTTCACTTTGAAACCTTATCTCAGCACACCGAGTCCTCCATAACTTATCTCAGCCATTTATCAAACTCGTCTGTGGTTTTCTCGGGACGTATTTATCTCTACCCGTCCGTTAGTTTACACGATACATTTTCTGCTCGCCTGATCATTCATCCAGCCCCCAGAATCCTGACACATGCTGATGTTTTTGCATCTCCCCATCTGGCTCCATTCTGAGCCGCGGACGTGGTGCAAGTGTGCCCTCCGGTGACGGGAGCCCACCATGGCTGTGAGAGGCCTCCTCCCCACAGCTCTGAACGATCGTTACATTAACCTGCACTTTCGGCTCATAGCTGCTCGTGTTTTTGTTTTTTATGTTCCGGGACGTGAAACAGTGTCAGAAAGCTGTTGTGACAGAAAGAACAGACGATAAATTCACGATTCAGCGGCAGCGTGGTGACGCGCGATGACATTTTACACTTTACATCTCCTTCTAATTAAACATCGTCAACGCAGCTGGATTTTACAACGAGGGAAAAGCAAGGAGCTGCAGCAGGAAGCAGAGGCCCTCAGGGGCCCCGAGGGCTCCAGGTTTATGCCAATCAGTTTGCAGTCATTTGCTCAATTGGAAATACATTTGCAAACACTCAGTTGATATTATGTATCATATTACAATGAACACAATCCTACATATTTGTTACCACAAACAATACACAACGTGACAGGCTTCATCTATGTGCTCGAGGTTTTGCAAAAACAAAGACATCTTCAGATGCAAATCCAACAGGAAACGTGAACTATAGAGTCACCAACAGCGTGTCTTGGACTGCGGGAGGAAGTGGTGGTGGTTCTAACCCAGGTCCTTCCTGCTTGCGGCGCCCACGTGTCCCTGGTGTCCCTGGTTTAGCTCCATTGGTTATTAGAATCATTTAAAGGAGGGAACGAGTCCTGGCGTCCATCCATCAGTCTGTGGCGCGATTCCCCCGCCGTGCCAGAGGGGGCAGCGGTGCATCAGGATCCTCACGGGTCTGTCAGTTCTCTCTGTGATGGACTTGAACTTATTTTGATAATGTTCTGCTGACAGCACATGCGATGCAGTCACAACTCTTACTACTTGGTTCTTCGCTGCTCATTGATTCATCCCAAGAAGCTTCTCATTCCCAGTATTTCATGGGGATTAGCAATGATATTTATTTGTCTCTGTGCATTTAAGCATTTGATAGCATTCAGGTTGGACTTTTAGGCCCAGTGAAATAAAAACATCAAATGGGAGAAATAATTCAATTCAATTCATTGTATTTTGTAGAGCCCAAAATCGCAAATTACAAATTTGCCTCAGAGGGTTTTAGTCTGTACACATACGACATCCTCTGTCCCGAAACCCCCCATCGGCACAGGAAAAACTCCCCAAAACATAAAAAAACCCTTCCAAGCGGGAAAAGAAAACAAGCATATATTGTTATTTAAGAGGCTCCTCACAGAAATCATGGCAGTATGAAATAAGTGTTAAAGCAGCATCTTAAACGTGCAGTCGGTGTTGCCGTACATCAATGTCCCGCTTACAGGTTTTTGTGTGCGTCCAACGGAATCCGTGTGCAGTGTGGATGTGCCCGTCTCCGATAACAACAAGGTTGCATGAAGTGTTTTCTCCTTTTTCTGAGATGAAAACCGTTCTTCCTTTTTGAGTTGAGGTCAAACCGAGGAGGTGGAACATCCACCGATGAGACATTTACACACAACGCACTCTTTTTTTGCTCCCCCGCCCACCTCAAAGCGGGCGGGAAATGGAGGGGAGGCCCGACTGCACTAGAGCAAAGCTGCGTATCTCTCACTGTAATTGCCAAGTCCTGTGACCTGATGTCAGGGCGTCTGAGGGAAGCGTGCGCCTCCTCCTACCTGGACTAAAAGCTACCGCATCCTGCCAGGTGACAGCAGCTCGGGGGTCATGATGGCAGAACCAATTATCGACGCTCAGTAGCCGTGCACGGTGGAGTTATGTCCTCTCCAGCCTCACGTGTGGGGGTACGAGGGGTCTTGAAGATGAAAAAAACAGGTGTCTTTTGAACAAATTGCAATGAAAAAAAAAAAGCCTGGTTGAATGGAATCGTTTTCTGTCCAAATTGAATACACACCATTTTCTTTGTATTACGGTTTCAAGCTGTTTTTTATGTTGTTATTTTTATGGCTACGTGGAGCCCGGAGGCCATAAGCTGATAATTGCACACGCTCTTCATATTATGACCTTGTAAAACTGACACGGCTTACGCCTGAGTGATGCCCGACTGCACATTGAGGAGCCACACGGATGCTGTGAGCTCTGCCGTGGTCCCTCTGCTAAACCAGCAACAAGGACAAACGTTTCCTCATCTTACTTTTTGACTGGATGCTCATATTCAACCGCATATAATTAGACACTTGTACATGTCTTATATTGTTATTGACAGTTCCATCATCGACCGCTGACTTCCTGTCGTCCCGGGACTCCTTCGGACTCAGAAAGGGAAACGTACCCTGCAGGCCAGAGAACCCGTAGCGAGCCGTGGTTCCGTGTGCTACTCGGGGCCGTGATGAGGAAAACTGGTCAATGCTCCTTCACTGCATCTCCCAGTGAGCCTTTTCCTGCTGCTCGTCTTTGAAGCCCATTTAACAGCTCGTTACCCGTTTGTCCCTCTCGCGCCACTCATCACTTCTCATCTCTCTTCTCGGTCATGTTCCACTTTTGTTAATGTGCTGGAAACGAGCCGCGGGCATCGCAAAGCGCGGCGGAGCAGATTCAAGGTGGCATTTCACCACTGCACAGCATTAAAACACACACACACACACACGGCCGATGACACAGGAAGCTCAGAGGTCAGCCGCCTAATTCAATTGGACAGCAGTTTAAACGCACAGCGGCCGTGGCGTCGTTGGACAGACTCTCTGCACCGCGCAGGCTCAGTCCCCCCGGCCCCGGCAGAGCGGAAATAAATGCTTCATTTCAGCGTTAAAATAAAGCTGCCAAACAAAACCACAAACACGGCATCACGACCACGAGCTCTGTCATTGAGCATCCAGGGGAACCATCTTGGAATACACTCGTTGCCGTGAAATCCTTTTTCCTGCAACAGGAGTGAGCACATCAGGAAGGCAGAAGAGTGACGCTTTTAATAATTGCCATCTTAATTATCATTTTTTTTAAATGTTTAATATTCATACATACGGAAAAAAAAAAAAAACCTGAGACTCTAATTACATAGTTTAAAACTGCGCCATGGCGTGAGGTCAGACGGAGTCCAGCGTCCGCTGAGGCTCGCGGGAGCTCATGAGCAGGAAGAGGCGCTTGGAGAGCTCGGGGCCCACGCGGCGAGTCGTCGACGTGACGCCCTCTCCTCGGCGGATCACCAGGTCGGACAGCAGGGCGAGACGCTCGCCGTCGCTCTCGCATAGATTGTAGGCCTGCAAGACGACGGGGAAATACTTTGTGAGCACAGAAAGTTACAAAATGTGAACGTTTGCACGTGGATGAGCATTGAAGCAGCTTGCGTGATGCTCATAAAAAGGGAAAAGCAACATTTAATCCACAGACAAAAGAAAGGAATAAACTTCCCCTTTTTTCGTTCTGCGAAATTCTAAATATAATGTGGACTTTTCTCTTCTAAATGAAATTGCAATAACCAATAATAACAACAATAAAAACCTGTACTTCAATCAGCCAAAAGCCATAAACCGAAACTCCACGGTGTGCCGAGGAGGGATTGTAATCATCTGTAAACTCTGTGTTATTCATTTCCTTTGCAAAAAGACCAACATAAGAAATTGGAGCCGCGAGTATCGTAATATATTCACTTTGAGAGTGTTGAGTATTGTTCATCTGTGTTACATCGGCCACAACAGCTTCATGCACTGCTTTGATTGTTTCCGTTTTCACAGCACAGCTCGCTCAGAGCTCAATGTCGGTGCTCAAAACTTTGTGGGCGTGTACCTGGGCGAGCAGCTGGGGGGAGGGGTGGGGGAGCGGTGGGCGTGTACCTGGGCGAGCAGCTGGGGGGAGGGTGGGGGAGCGGTGGGCGTGTACCTGGGCGAGCAGCTGGGGGGAGGGGTGGGGGAGCGGTGGGCGTGTACCTGGGCGAGCAGCTGGGGGGAGGGGTGGGGGAGCGGTGGGCGTGTACCTGGGCGAGCAGCTGGGGGGAGGGGTGGGGGAGCGGTGGGCGTGTACCTGGGCGAGCAGCTGGGGGGAGGGTGGGGGAGCGGTGGGCGTGTACCTGGGCGAGCAGCTGGGGGGAGGGTGGGGGAGCGGTGGGCGTGTACCTGGGCGAGCAGCTGGGGGGAGGGGTGGGCGTGTACCTGGGTGAGCAGCTGGGGGGAGGGGTGGGGGAGCGGTGGGCGTGTACCTGGGCGAGCAGCTAGGGGGAGGGTGGGGGAGCGGTGGGCGTGTACCTGGGCGAGCAGCTGGGGGGAGGGGTACGCTGCCAGGACGGCCCCGGCCATGTCCGGACTGACCCTGTTCAGCTGCTGGATCTGTCTCTTCCACACCTGCAGGAGTCCCTTCCCGGCTTTGTCCGACCGCTGCCCCCCCGCCCACTCGCCGTCCAGGTGGAACGAGAAGCCCGTCTTCTCCCTCTCTCGCCTGCCAACACACACGGAGGAACCAATGGTTTGACCCTGGGCGGGGGGGGTGAAGTGGGGGGGGGGGTGGGTGTTGTAAAGAGGAGGAAGCGTGTGGTCGCTCACTTGAAAGGGGCTTCGGCGACGGCTCTGGTCGTCATGGTGATGTGATGGCAGAAGTCCTTCCAGGTGGGCAGGAAGCGGACGGCGACGCCGGTGTGGAGCTGGAGATGCACCACCGCCTGACGGGGGCGAGAGTCAGCAAGAAGCATCCGTTTGTTTTCAAAGGTGAACTCCTCAAGAAGGATCCACGGGTCACGTGACACTAAATGTCCCCCTAGGGAGCTTTCACTGGACAGGTGTAATGTGGCTAAAGATTCCTTTAGTATGCAAAGGACATTACAGATAAGATGCAAATTGCACTTTATTAGCTCGTTTCAAGGGTTTTTCCCCCACTTTAAAAAGCCTGCACACATTTCCTTCACTCCTTTTCCCTCGGCGAGGCCGAGAACGTCGTCAGTGACCAATAAGTGAATAGGAACCGTTTTGTAGCAAAGCGATGAAGGATGCTTGTGGTTTCCTACCTCCTCCACATCCACCCGCGACACCTCTGGTCGCGTCTCGTCCCCGCCGCTCTTCTTCCTCTTCCTCCCTTTCCCCGCCCCTCGCTCCTCGCCGCCGAGCGCCTGCCGGAGGCGCTTCTGGCTCCGAGACTTCTGGGACCTGCAGACGCACCAGAAACCGACGTTCCTGACCTCCGGCCGCCGACGGGCCGAGTCGAAGGAGCGTCTGTCCGTCCTACCTGAAGTGGTTCTCCAGCTCGACGACGGCCAGGCTGAGGAGCTTACCGACGTGGCGCCTCTGCTGCTGCTGCACCCAGGACGTCAGGGTGGGGCCGGAGCCGCAGAGGCCACGCCCCTCCTCCTGCATGAGACACGCCCACATCACCACCCGCTGCTGTACGCGGACACTAGGACGCCCTTTCACAGTAAGAGCGCCGCATGTAAAAACACATTATTCCGTTCCATCAGGTGGTGCTTTTCGCTCGGTGCGACGAGCAAACGACACTCTGCGTAACGAGACCTTCTGCTTAACGATATGGTCCATAAAGTGACTTGATCATTACTGCAGTCCACCCGCCAGCACCGACCTGAACGTAGCCGTGGACCAGAGTGATGAAGTCGTCAACCGTGATCTGCATCACCACGTGGGCCTCCGGCACGCACGCTGCTGCCCCCCCGCCGCCGCCGCCTGGCTGGAGGCACATATTCAAGCGTCACCCTAAATGCAGCGCAGCACTCTCAGAGTGTGTGTGTGTGTGTGTGTGTGTGTGTGTGTGTGATCACCTGTGCACAGGGGGCCCTCCTCATCCAGCTGACGCTGCGCGGGACGGCTTGTTTCTCGACGGCGCAGCTGCAGCCGAGGGCCTGCAGCGCCGCCAGCAGCGTGCCGCCTCCCTCCAGCTGTAAGAGGGCTGCACACACACACACACACACACACACACACAAATAAATCATCCCACAAACAAAGCCCAGGGAACCGCTTGAACAAAGCAATGTGCAGTTAATGTGCAGACCCGGGTCCACGGCCACCACCATGTGCTTGATGCACTCCTCGGGCCTCAGGGCCTTGGCCGCCGCCGCCAGAGCTTTCCTCTCGGCTTTCTGTCGCTCTTGTTCCTGCCTCAGGGCCTCCTTGCCCCTCTGCTGCCCCTCCCCAGCCTGCCTCCTGCGCTGCGCCTCCTCCCGAGAGGCCTGCACCTCCTCCTCCTCCGTCCGCGTGGAGGGTTTCCTCCTGGCAGGAGAGGCGTCGGGATGCTGCCGTCGCCGGGGGAGATCCGCCCCATCCGGGTCGCCAGATGAGCCGTTGTGACTCACCGCGCTCTCCCCACGGAGGCCGGGCGGGCGCTCTGGCTGCGGATTGCCGTTCTGGCGGAGGAGCTGCGCGCGGACCGGATCGGATGGCGAGCGGCGCTCAGCATCTTCCCCGTTACTGACGGCGGAGGCGGCGCCAGCGGCGCCGCCGATCGCGTCGTCTCGCCTCTGCTGAAGTCTCTGCGCCAAAGGGACGTAAGGATCGTCATCGGAATCGCTGCTGATCGTCATCACGCCAGCGGCCCTCGGGCGAGCGCCCGCCTGGCCCTTCGCCGCAGAGGCCGCGGCGTCCGCATCCGGTCTCCCGCGTCGGCTCTGGGAGGCCCGGTGGAGGAAGTCGAACACAGGCAGCTCCTCATCCAGGTCGCTGGTGGAGTCACTGTAGCTGCCCATGGTCCTTCACGTGCAACTAACAGGTCCTGCGTACGGGATAAGAGAAAGACATTTTACTTTTAAATATATATATATATGCACACTGCTGGTTAAAGCCCACACAGTGTTTCGAAGTTACAGAATAAGGATCACCAGTCACAGATGCCACTGGAAACATTACTGGCTTTGGGTGAGACGATCCCATTTCACAGGACTTTACATGGAAGCCGCTGGCACAAGCCGACGTCACAAAATAAAGACACGTAGCACAGTAATGTGTGTTTATCCTCCTCACAGATGCGGTCTATTTGAGAAGATAAAGGTACTAACTTTAGATCCGGCAGCGTGGAAACTTGGTTTCGCGTAGTTTTGTAAAGGAGCGCTTTTTCCCGGGTGAACGTTACGTGGTGATGTTGCATTCATGTTTATCGGGCAAAACTAAACTTCCGTTCGGCGCCGCCGTCTCTCTTTTAGCCTTCGCTTTCAACGTAAACTCGTTTTCTAAGACCCGTTTTAGTTGTTTGATAAAACCTAAAATTGACGTTTTCCTTGAGGCATCATTAATTAAATTAGTGTTGTGCGACTTGTAAACTAAAGAGGGTTAGCGTTTCTGATAGTCAGGCATTTTTCATGGGGATTTTGAACGCAACGCATCATCGGTCAAGATGGCGGCGCTGGCGTCCTTGATGCTGAAGTCCAGAGCAGGTATCTAAGTTTGTATTCTATACGTTATCACAAGCTTTAAAAGTTGCTCGTGCCGACGCCATAAATACGCGTATTTATTCTCAGCAGCTGCGGGTTTTCTGTAAACATTTTCCAACGTATGAATTCAGTTACATGCTAACATAACGAGGCTAACTAGCAGAGCTAACGTTAGCTCAGCGTAAGTTACATTGGCACTGAATGTCACAGAAACGACTCTGAACGTGCGCATGCAGTTAAGTCCCTGCGGTTGCGTCACTCGCTGCACGTGACACACTCACGTGAACGGGTCGGTGCTGCTGGTCTCAGGTCTGCTGGGACCCGGACAGGCGGCTCTCCTGGACTCCGTGAGGTCTGCGTCCAAGAAGGCCGGCGGCAGCAGCAAGAACCTCGGCGGAAAGAGCCCCGGTCGCAGGCACGGCTTCAAGAAGCAAGACGGTAACAACACGGCTCTTTCAACCGCAAGTATTAGAACTCAGACTGCTTTGTACTAGACGAGTTAATGCACCGGGTGGTTAAAGGCTGGCAATTAAGGACACGATTCTTATAAGATACTAACTATAAATGTGTATATATTTATAAAATGTATTCTTCGGTTTTAGATTGTAATTGTGCCCCTGAATGATGCTCATGTCCAGTTGGTGTTGGTTTGTCAGTGAAGCAGATTGTCCCACAGAAGTTTCTCCTCGAACCCAGCGGCCTTTAACATCCTTGTTCATCTGGTCATAAGGTAATTTTGTCCACGCGGGCAACATCCTTGCTACGCAGCGGCTGATGAGGTTTCACCCCGGAGCTCATGTAAGCAAACCCTTTCTGTGTCACGTCAAACGTGGAGCCGGTGCTGTGAAAATGTCCACTTTATCGTCACTCCTGGTGTCCCGCAGGTGGGCATGGGAACCAACAAGACGCTCTTTGCTCTGGAGGACGGCTACGTCAGGTTCACCAAGGAGGTCTACGTCCCGCCCCCCCGCAGCCTCGAGTCCACCCAGGTCATCACCAAGCTGCCTAAAGGAGCCGTGCTCTACAAGACCTTCGTTAACGTCCTGCCGGTCAAACAGGAGGGGAGGTTTAAACTGGTGGACATGGTCTGAAAGAGACGGACGTTGCTTTCCCCCGGGGACCTTCGATCAATAAGGACTTAACTTTGACACTTTTCCTGATTTGTGGACACGGAGTGAGGAGCGTACTGTCAAGCCAAACGCTGGGAGCAGTGAGGACATCTGCACCCGCTCGGCTTCCTCCCTCGACTTCTACCTACAAAAAGGAGTTAAACTCACTGTTCCATCCATCTTCATTTAAATTACTCAAAAGTATAAAGAGAAACACTTCCAGTGAACATTTGACAGATTTAGTTTTATTGGAGTCAATAATGTGATTTACTGTATCTGATATTATCCCAATCTAGTTCATCATATGAGTGTTTAGCTTTGGGTAAAACTGGGTGGTGCCATTTGATAGTCGCCGTTCACTGGTGCTGTAATACTGAACTATATTAAAGTTTTATATGTAAAAGTCTTTGCTTATATTTGTACTCACTGAGATGTGCTTTTTAGTTATTTGTTGACGTTCTCTTAAAATACAGACAAATCAATAAATCCCCCATAATTTACACTTAATGCATATGGGGGGGGGGCAGAAGACAACATCCTGACCCTCATCGTGTTCCACACGCGATCGACGAACGGCTGAAGACTCCTGTCAGCTCGGTGGGTAGTAACCAGGGTGATGTGGTGTAGTGAGTCGGCTGTCTGGACGTTCCACTGTCCACACAATCCTTCTGAAGCACATTTTGTTTTAGGATGTTCACAGTTTATCCCTGAGGATCAGATGGTGGACTATTGGGGGGCAGTTTGCAGTACCAAATCTGACCTCAAGATGTCGTACAATACTTTATCACTGATGTTGGGCTGGATTCATCAGGATAAAGTCCTCACTCACATGGCTGTTGTGTTTCTTATTGTGGAGAAAGGCACAAGGAGGAAATTGGTACATTTCAGTAT
Source organism: Gasterosteus aculeatus (assembly GCF_964276395.1). Taxonomy (NCBI): domain Eukaryota; kingdom Metazoa; phylum Chordata; class Actinopteri; order Perciformes; family Gasterosteidae; genus Gasterosteus; species Gasterosteus aculeatus. The sequence continues at coordinate 1,971,267 of NC_135692.1, read as the reverse complement.
GAGACTTCAGGGTTGTGATCACTCAATGACCTCAGTAAGAAAACATTCCATGGTCGACATTCACAAACGTCTTTTGTACGTATTCATGTGAACGGGCTTCCAAAAGGAATGAGGAGCTGTTGGAGGTCAGCGGCCGGTGGAATGCAGGTGGGAGTGGGCTGACTGGTACGCCGGCCATGAATCAGAGGAGTCAGCAGACGTGTCGGAGGGGGCGCCGCTGTCTAATCGGACTGCATACCAAAAGGAAACTGAGCAAGACTCCCATGAAGCGTGAGGGTGAGAGACAACGTTGGGACATTTGCAGCACTGCTCGTTTTTTTTTCCCAAAGAACCAAATGAGTCACGAGAGTTACCGAATAGCCACCGGCTGTTGGGCGACATCAGCAGTTGGTTGTTGCAGGTCGCCTTCAGACGCACAAACAACCGGATGGAGTCCACTTCACCCTCGTGCCTCCTGGCCGTGGTCGGTTTGATCGCTGCCTGTGGTGGCGTCGTGGCCTTGTGCCATCTGGAAAGTATTCACAGCGCTGTCTTTATGTTACACCCGTATACCAAAATAGACTCAACTGTTATATTTTTGCTATAGATACTACACATAACAAAGTGAAAAAGAAACTGGGAAATATTTGCAAATCTATTCAAAATAACTACATTATAACATAAGTATTCACAGCCTCCTGTTTCCACTGATCATCCTGGAGATGTTTCTACATCTTGGCTGGAGTCCACCTGCTGTGTTCAGGTGATTGGACATGAGTTAGAAAGACACACATCTGTCTACATCAGGGCCCGTGGAATTGTCCGTAGACCTCTGAGGCAGAATTGTCTCGAGCCACAGATCTGAAGACGGATACAGAAACATTTCTGCAGCATTGAAGGTCCCAACGAGCACAGCGGCCTCCAGCATCCAGAAATGGAACCGGGGTTTGGAAGCAGCAGGACTCTTCCTAGAGTCACTGTGGAGGGAGGAGAAGCTTCCAGATGGAGAACCGTCTGTGCAGCACTCCACAAATCAGGCCTGCATGGTGGAGGGGGCCGACAGAGGCCACTCCTCGGTACAAAGCACCTGAAGGCACCTCGGACACCAGAAGCAAAACTCTGATTTGACCTGAAAAGGCCAAGCGCCACGTCAGGAGAGCAGCCACAGCTCATCAGCTGGCCAGCAGCGTCCCTACAGTGCAGCATCACGCTGTGGGATGTTCTTCAGCGGGAGGAACTGGGAGACGAGTCAGGATGGAGGGGAAGGCGAATGCAGCAACGTACACAGACATCCTGGAGGGGAACCTGCTCCACCGCGCTCTGGACCTCAGACTGTGGACACAGTTCATCTTCCACGGGGACAACAACGGAGTAGATGTCTGAATGTCCCCGAGTGTCCCAGCCAGAGTCCTGATTTGAACCCAATGGAACATCTCCCGATCCTGATGGTGCTTGAGAGGTTCTGTAAAGAAGAATGGGGGAAATAACGTGTGTCAAGTTGTTGGGGCCTGAAGACTCGAGGCTGCTGCTAAAGTATTGAGCAAAGGCTGTGAAAACGTTTGTACATGTTATATTTTCGTTCTTTGGTTTAAATAAATGAGTCAGTATGGGGTGTTTTGTGTAAACCTTTAAAGTAGAAAAGGATGAATTGAATGGATTTTGGAATTAGGCTGTAACACGATGTGGGGAAAGTGAAGCACTGCGCATGTCAGCTTCATGGAGGATGTGTGTCACTGCCCCCCCCCTTTGTGCTGATGCTGACCCGCAGGTACATCATGGAGTCGGATTTAGTTTGGAAGACGCCTCTAAGTGTCACATCTGTTTGCATGTCTGGATCCTTTGGGCAGAATTCGGACTGCTAATAATTTTAAAACGATATGACATCACGCATTTTAAAACTATTTAGCCACATTCTTGATCTTTTCCGGCCATTTTCAGTCATTTGCACTTCACGTGTATATATAGTATATATATATACACTCTAAAAAATATCACCGTGAATTAACTGTAAGGACGCCAGGAATTTACCGTTATTTTACGGTATAATACCGTAAATGTTTTTTACACAATGTTACCATAAAATGGATTACTGTATGTTACCGTAAACTTGAACAAATTGTACTGTGAATTAACTGCAATTTACTGTCAGTCGACGCTAGTAACTTACTGTTTTATTTACAGTGCCCTACCATAATTTACGGTATGTTGTTGTGTATTGGATTATAGTTTGTTACCATAGGATTACTGTTTTTGTGTTATAAATACCAGAATGTTACTGTTTACTTATAACGTATACTTTTGCATTTAATTCCCCACAAATTAAAGAAAGACAACCAAACTAATTTCGGTCATAGTGGTTAGAGTTTATTAGATGCCTTTAAGACAAAAATGTTCGACATTTGTAACCAAGATAAAAACATAAAATACGTAAAAGTAAAGCAACTGCAATAATACACTATGGAACACTTTCAATTGACCGCAGCAAACGGCTGGCGTCCTTAATCCAGAGCCTAAAACAAACCAAAATAAAATATTTAGAAACACTCTCATTGGAAAATATTAAAATTACAAAGTTGAGGAAGACAACAAGATGTAAGGTAGGAGAATGTTAATCATGAAGACAAATAACACTTACCAACATTACTTGGAGAGACGAGGCAATGAGAAACTCCTCCGATGTTGAACTGTTTGGGTGTTCTGGATGAACTGAGATTACGCGTCTGACGTCACGTTCAGGAGCAGTCGGTCATGATTGACACTGAAATGACTTTCAGGCAATTAACACTTTGAATAATACAAATATTTATCATCTTTACATTCCGGCCACTGAAACGACCGCGAAGGCGGCACATGGGATAGGGAGGGTGTGCTGTGCAGCACAAGGTTGGGGGTTTGACTCCTGGCTGCTCCCTTTGGCAAGTCTCAGTGTCCCTGAGCAAAACCCCTAACCACCTATTATTCCACATAAAATTATGTCAAACCATGGGCGTTTTGGATAAAAGTGACAGCTGCATGTATAGTAATGTCCTGTAAGTCAAAGTCATCATCGTATCTCATGAGATACTACCTCATTATGATGACTTACAGGACCTGTTTTTCAGTGGCTGACATGGGCTTCCATTAACCTACAAAAGATGTAGATGGATTGTGATTCACTGCACTTGTATGTGTATTTCCACCACTTCATAAAATATATGTAACATGCAACTGAATTACGGTAGTCTGCTATTATTGTAAATTGACAGCTTTAACTTTATTCATGACATTGGCCGTTAATTTACAAGCAAGAGATGGAAATTTAACTATGTTACAGTTATTATGACATACGGTAAGATACCGTTAGAAATGCACCGTAAATTTACAACAATTTGTTACAGTGTAAATATACATACAAAGTTGGGAAGAAATCACGTTAAATATAAATAGACTAAGTTGCAGTTTCTTACAATTATTTATATTGTACTTTATTTCTGCCTCTAAAGAAGAGTTTTCTGATTTGCAGCAGTAGTTTTTCTAAATAGGTGGTCGTCGTGGCGCAGGGGTTAGAGAAGGTGTGCTGGGAAGCACAAGGTTGGTGGTTCAATTCCACCACCAACGAGCCTGTTCAATAAAGTACTAAATGTACAAGGATACGTATTGTTTACCCTCTCATCAGCTTCACCTCTCCCATGGCTACATCCTTCTCGCCCACTCCCAGTAGCCTCACCCCCTCCCGCCTGTATCTTATTCGGCTACGTGCGATCACGACAAGCCTTTTAAAGTAAAGAGGAGAAGGCTGCATGCGGAGGGAGAAGGAGAGAGACGGAGCTGCGTGTTTTGTCAGCCCTCATTCTCCTCACCGGGCTCCTCCGTTGTCACAATAAAGCGCGCATGGAGGACGGAAGGATGGAGCGGATGGAGTCCATGGAGCCGATCTCGGCGCACTACACCACGGCGTACCCGGAGATCCAACCCGACAGCGGGTACGAATCCAAAGAGACCGCCGACGGCCAGGCGAAGTCTCCCCCGGCGCCGATGTACGACGAAGACTTCGTACACAAGGTATGTCTACATGTCCACAATGAAGGGGAATACGTGCCACCAACCGACGTGTTTCACTTTGGCAGCCTTAAAGAGTCTCTTCTCCGACCCGCCTATTTATTTATGAAATGCCCGTGAACCCCAAAAGGTCCCCCGGGCGGGGGCTCGCCTCGCGGGGGGAGTGCGCTCTCCATGGTGCTGATCGTCGCCGATGGTCGTCTGCTGAACCGTCAGCGCATGCTTCGGATTGGAATGGGTCCTCAAAAGAATGCTCTCCAGGAAGACATTGGGTTTCTGTATTTTATTATTGTTATTAACATAATAATTGTATCATTACCATTAAAATAATCCTTTACAGAAACAACTTTCAAGCAAAGGGACAGAATGGCTCTTCAGTTTTGGAAAAGTTCCTTAAGATAATCACAGTACAATCAACCGTAAAAAAATAAATAAAACAAGCATAAAATCTGGCAGTAACACAACCTCAGCTGTGTTTTACGGTTATATGATTAGACTGGTTTATTTAATACAATGAAATCCTTGGCTCTCAACGTCAGGAACCTGGCGGCGGGTCCAGATAGTCCAGGCAAACGGTCACAACTCCAGACCAAGATGATCTACACTCTTCTAGCGAGTACTCAAGCTTCCCCAGGAGACGCCTTGTGTGGCTGTAGATGAAGGCTGCTCATATCCAAAACTCCCCCTGTGACTTACTTTTTACGTGATACTGGGACCATTGCATTAGCTGGATGAAGACTGTGTGATAGAGGCCAAACAAGGTTAGACAGGAGTATTGGCATCTTTCAATTTATTCTTTTGATTAGCGGGTCTGCAATATTGATGTTTTGGTTTGGTTAAAAACTGTGTACCTGTTACCTGCCCCGCACCAAGCAGGGCGATAATGTAAATACAGGAGCATTTGTCCTAAATTGTATTTCCCTCTGGAACTATGGAGCCCAATACAGAGATAAAAGAGGCTGAATGTTGGAAAGCACGACTAACCAATGAATGATAACGTTCCTCTTGTCTGCTGGACCTCTGTTCAGTTGTAGGCAGTCATTTGCTAACGCACTTTAAATAACCAAATGCAAATTCATCACGACAACATAACAATGTCAGAGTATTTACAACATTGTATTTACAACATATATTTACAACATTGTAAACATGAGTTTTTGTTCTTAATCTCCAGTTGCAAATCAGGATGAACGTATGTTTGAGGGCGGGGCTACCTTGTGATTGACAGGTCTGTTCCACTGTGTGGTTTCATTTCATGAAAGTTAATTAGAGCAATTGCTTGGGTAGAGATCATAAGTGTATCGCCAATAGCATGAATTCAGACCTTTAATACTGGAAGCTGTAATACGTGGCTGTTTTGTGGATTACATTTGCAGCTGTGCAGCATATAAAACAGTTTAAATTCGAGCCAAAATGAAAACTGTCAAGCTAAATGTCATTTTCGGCTTCGTACCACAGACTTAATACTCTCCAGGAAGATAAAGGCTTTTTTACCCATTGCTTAGGCAGAGACGATTGGCATAACTTCTCTAAATCCTCTTCCCTTTATCTCTCAGTCTTCCCATAGAGCAGAAGGAATTCCCCATCTTTGTTATATATTTACCATGGAGGTCCTTAGAGAGGCTTCTAATACTGTTCATATCATCCACGTATAATTCCCGAACATCTGCGGTGCCATCACCTAATTGCCTCCAGTCTCCAGTGAGGATTTTATGAGACAGGCTCACTTGGCAGCTAACCTCTGTTACCATGGAAACAGCGTCGTAACCCTCCACCCCCGCCACAAAGGCACTCATCGTCATCACATAATGCGTTTGTTTGGTTTTTTTCTCTACTGGGCCTGTCCATGCGCACATGCAGGCATTATGTTACATGCTTTCAGTGACGCCCAGTAAACAGGAAACAGATGCCATTAAGTCTCAGGAGGAGCCGATGAATAATAAGTCACTGCTGGTTTGTGTCACGCTCTGCATGTTTTTCGCCCGCTCTGTGATAAGCTCTCTGATCCATTTTGAAGAGCTTCAAAATGGATTTACACCATGACAAGATTTCCAGGGCTGCAGTAGGAGTGGCACTTGGATAGACAAAGACATAAGACATACTTTCTCTAAAAGGAACCATCACTTACTGAATGAACTTCACGCTCGTTTGAAGAATAGAAGAAAGTTTGAGACCGCTAATGTTTACAATTTTTACTAAGGGAATAAATCAAGTAATTGTCTTATATACTTCTTTACAATTGGACTTATAACAACTAGAAGAGTCAATACAGGGAATGTACGTTTTATAACACATTGGCTTCACACGACAGGAGAGCAGGTTGCTGCGAGGCCGTACCAAGAAATGAGATCCCAACAAAAACCAAACGGATTAAATCGCTCTGAAGTTGGGCTGTAACCATTAGCTCGTTTGGCTAGCCTGCCTGACAGTAACCTAACTGAGTGTCCCATAAAAATATAAAGACCAATCCAGAAGTGCATCATTTTGTGCGGTATGTCAGGCTCTCTTCTCGGTGCTGTGTCCCAGTCTTGCTATTCAAATGTAGGCTAACGGTAGTAGCTCTGTCTAGCTCTCATTGGAGATGTTGACACCACAGTGGTTGGACGTTCTGGTTTTGTCCACGATTGTCTTAGCTGGGAGCTCTGTGTCCGTAAACAATATCTGTGAAACACTGATAGGTATTGTAAAAATAATAATGCTGATATTCTAGTTATTTTCTGAAACAAAGCTGTTATACTTGATTCCTTACTCGCAAAGTCCCAAATCTCATATCTCCATTGCCAAAATCAATCTGCAGGCCACGGTGTTGCAATGCACTCAGTAGGTGTGTAGCAGGTTAGCTCAATTAGCTACATGCAGTTGACATTTACTAGTGGCTGGCTACAAATAAAATACCTCGTTGGTCCACCTCTGGATGAAAACAATGGGCGGTTGGTTAAAACCTCTGAATGTAGATGATGGATGTGCTATCATTTTAATTTCCACACGTGGAGTTCTGGGATGGAAAGCTTGACAGATGTTTGCCAAGTGCTAGCGTGCTAATTATCACTGAACATGGAAAGTAGATAAGCTGAGTGGAGGGTCACTGGTTATCAGCGTTTAAAGTCCATGTCATATCACTGGAAACGGCTGCATCACTAGCAAGATATGCATTAACTACCTGCTAAGTTCCCTGTGCTGCTTTTACCCTTCAGCTTAGAATTTGCGAACGCCCCAAATTTCCTCACAAATTTTTGTTGCTAGATTGTCAGCAGGTGCGAGGTACTAATCAAGCTCCATAAACCCACCTAAGTTTTGCCATATTTTTTTCAGTGGCTACGCTAACAGGCCATTGTGTTTTTGTCTACCTTAGACATGTGCCTTCTTTCAAATGCCACAGCCTGAACAGAGAGAACTGACGTCAGCAACAATACCTGATTACATTTGATTTGAAAAATCTGAGGATGCCTTATTGTGGATAAAGCTGCAGTACTTTATCCACAACTCAGCAGTGACACACTTATGCTTTTAAATCCCTCTAAATGCTGACATCAAAGGAAGGCTATCCTGGTGGTTGAGAAAAGCCTCTCCAGCTTCTCAACTCTAATCCTTTCAGCCAATACCATTCTCAAGCCTCAAGACCGAGTTTAATATCCACCACAAACTAGTTCGCTTCACATTTCAGCCCTTCTATTGCTTGTTTCTATTTCCAGTTTGACCAGATTGTGGACATCCATCCTGTCCATTCACATGGTCATCCATGGTCACAACAGGGTCAGACAGCCAGGCATGTTTTAGTGCAGCATTAGTGTTGCATCATTTGCAGCCAGTGGTTGAGAGATAACAGGAAATGAAGGCAGTGCGAGGAGGAAATGACATGCACAAGGTCCCTGTCCACATGCACGTTGCTATATGAATGAAGCAGTGTTATTTTCTGTCATTCGGGTTGAACATTCATAACTCAATACTTGACGTCTTGACATCAGCGTACATTAACTGCGGGGGAAAAAATTATCCACCAGATCCAACAGTGAAGACGCTCATGTTGCATTTTTATCATCAAAATATCCCAAATGTGTCTTGGAAAGACAGTGACAGCCTGGCCGTCGTTTACTATATTTGTCACAGTAGAGGCCACTGTGTGTGTGTGTGTGTGTGTGTGTGTGTGTGTGTGTGTGTGTGTGTGTGTGTGTGTGTTTGTGTGTGTGTGTGTGTGTGTGTGTGTGTTTGTGGAGGTGGGTACCTCAGCGTGACTTTTCTAAGAAGGCCAAAAATGAAATGACTGACTGCTAGTGACTAACTTGGATGCCTCGGTTTGTGAGTCACACTGCCACACTGCCAAGCTCAGAAAAGATTGTTTTATTTGTCCGCCGTGACGCAAATGCTGACTCATTTTTTCACTTTTGTCCTGCAGACAATCTTGGTTGGGGACAGTGGAGTTGGAAAGACATCACTGTTGGTGCAGTTCGATCAGGGGAAGTTCATCCCCGGCTCCTTCTCTGCTACAGTGGGCATTGGATTCACGGTATGTGTTTTGTCCCAAACGTCATATACATTGGACTGTCAGTTCAACCAAATCACAATAAAAGTCATGCTGGCAGTTTGGGTTAAATTGGCCCAGTTTTGGCGACGTTACTGTGATATATTCTGCTTCCACTGCTACACATGGGAGGTAAATGTAATGGACACAGCAAAATGATCCCTATAAAAGTGGATCTAGTCACCAACATCCCCCATTGGTCCTTAGCCTGCCGTCTTGGAGTGGCTTCGAGCGTTATGTAACAAAAGTAAGCTAGATAATTCAATTTGAGCTTGGATTTACACTGGACTCGAACAGTGGTTTGTTGTGTCTGTGATGGATTTGACCTTTACTTCCACCCAGTGCTTTGTCCTTAGGTGTTAGGTGTTCCAGCTGATGGCACATGGGTTTACAATGGGACTATTTAAGTCGCCTGTGTCTCACACAGAAGAAAAAGAGGGCTTTTGTACATTATTAGACATCGTATGTCCTATTGGATGTTATTGGCTCTTTACATACAGACCATAACATCAGCACCATCAGGACGGCAGCACGGAGATCTTCATGTGCCACTGGCGCCCAATGACAAGTCTGCGCCTGAGGGCGGTCGCCAGTCAGACGTCAATCAGTCGTCGGGACTGTGGCACCTCAGTCGGAGTTCAGTGGGAGTTCAGTGGGAGCTCAGTGGGACTTCAGTGGGAGTTCAGTGGGAATTCAGTGGGAGTTCAGTGGGACCTCAGTGGGAGCTCAGTGGGACTTCAGTGCGAGTTCAGTGGGACCTCAGTGGGAGTTCAGTGCGAGTTCAGTGGGAGTTCAGTGGGAGTTCAGTGGGAGCTCAGTGGGAGTTCAGTGCGAGTTCAGTGGGACCTCAGTGGGAGTTCAGTGGGAGTTCAGTGGGAGTTCAGTGGGAGTTCAGTGGGAGCTCAGTGGGACTTCAGTGGGAGTTCAGTGGGAGTTCAGTGGGACCTCAGTGGGAGCTCAGTGGGACTTCAGTGCGAGTTCAGTGGGACCTCAGTGGGAGTTCAGTGCGAGTTCAGTGGGAGTTCAGTGGGAGTTCAGTGGGAGCTCAGTGGGAGTTCAGTGCGAGTTCAGTGGGACCTCAGTGGGAGTTCAGTGGGAGTTCAGTGGGAGTTCAGTGGGAGTTCAGTGGGAGTTCAGTGGGAGTTCAGTGGGAGCTCAGTGGGAGTTCAGTGGGACCTCAGTGGCACCTCAGTGGCACCTCAGTGGGAGTTCAGTGGGAGTTCAGTGGGAGCTCAGTGGGACCTCAGTGGGAGTTCAGTGGGAGCTCAGTGGGACTTCAGTGGGACCTCAGTGGGAGCTCAGTGGGAGTTCAGTGGGAGTTCAGTGGGACTTCAGTGGGACCTCAGTGGGACTTCAGTGGGAGTTCGGTGGGAGTTCGGTGGGAGTTCGGTGGGACCTCAGTGGGAGTTCAGTGGGACCTCAGTGGGACCTCAGTGGGACCTCAGTGGGAGTTCAGTGGGAGTTCAGTGGGAAGCCCAGTTACAGTCGTCACTCAGGCGTCAGGAGTCATGACAGCGGCGCTTGACACCCATCGATAAACTGTCACGCTGAATTTGCGGAGCCACTTTTCCTTTAACGGCCACATTCAGCTGCTGTAAATCAGTTTTATGATTCTAGTAGAGACACCTGAGCCGCAAACCAAATATTTACTATAAATACAAATATATAAATAAAGACCATTGTTTACACAATGTGCATGTTTTATATTTGAAAAAGAAAAATGATCATTAAAACAGTTTGTTTATACATACTAACTACATATACTAACATACAAACTGACAGCTTATGCACTATTACTGTAATATTACAGAACATTGTTTTTGTAAATACACTCAAATATCTTCAAATGGATCCATCCTATTTTCATATTCCTCCTCATCTGAAGCTGTCACGGTTTGGGTTCACGTCTCGTTTTATTTTGTAGTTTCATGCCTCTGGGTTCACTTCCTGGTCACCGTCTTGTCTGCGTTTGTCCCCTTGGCATTTTTTGATTTTTTTTAATTATTAAAAGTACCTTTTGTTGTTAAAACCTGCTCCCGGCCGCCGTGACAGAAGCTTTGATCCTCGTCGCTGCTCTCCCCTCTCTGCTTCCTCTCTGAGGCCGGACTGGCTGCTGGCGACAGCGCGATCCGCTGTGTCTCCAAGACGGACGCAAAAAGCGTGGAAGGATTTAGATTTCTGGTTCTGTTGAACTTTAGTGTCTCTATGAGACACTTGCAGAATTCCAGTGTAAACCCATCCGAGTCATCATTTGACAGTCAAATCAACAGAGGTAGTCAAACAAACACAAACACAAGTCAGCATTTATGCAAAATTAAAAGTCTGGCTATTTTCTCTTTCCCAACGTTATGTAACACAGTTTCTTTTAAACCCTGACCTATCAGTTCACCTGTTGGGTGTCTTGCTCCGGGACATTGAGCAGCTGGGGTTTGAACCTGCAGTTCCCAGCGCGCACTCTGCTCCAGACACCAGGGTCACATGGCTCTGTTAGTGAGCAATACTGGGTTACCAACGGACACCTTTGACTTCATTGAAGAGAAACCCAGGCTGACTCCAATCAGCGTGTCATCCGGGTAACGCAGTGACCAGGAATGTGTGGAACGCTTGTGGCGGTTCACTCCCTGCTGACAGACAAAAGGCTCGCATAGCGCTCTCGGTGCAGCGCGGTCGTTCCATTAGGTCACCGCCGCCACCCGTTGGCCCGGGTAGATCGCCATGACTTGCTTGGTTTAAAAGCAGCGTGGGCATCGTTAACTCAAACGGAGCCGCTTCACATCTTTAACCGCGAGTTGGAGCCTCAAACAAAAACATTTTACAATGTTAACGCAAACCTTCCGCGTGAAGTTACTGTAAATATAGAAACGTACTGTACAGCTAGGAAGACCAGGGATGAGATCCTATATGGTCGAGATACTGATTCTTCAAACATTTACTGCTGTTCATTATATTGGTGCATAAAACATTTTTTCAGTATAAGACTTATTTTGTACCAGGTTTAAAATCTCTCTTCTCTCCCCAGAATAAAGTGGTGACTGTTGACGACGTGAAGGTCCGACTACAGGTCAGTGAGCAAATCACTTCCGGACGCTGAAGACTCCATGTGCTTCCACGATGGCCTCCTATTTTTAGAGCCCAAACAGGTTTCTTCTTGGGAAACCAGTGTCGGCACTTCAAATGAGACTAAGCGCTGTGTTTCCCTTTCTGTTTCAGATCTGGGACACAGCAGGGCAGGAAAGGTTCAGGAGTGTGACGCATGCGTATTACAGAGACGCACACGGTGAGGCAAATAAATGTCTCTCCACTGCTTTTATACCCACCGTAGTAGAGATGGGCCGCAATATATCAATATGTTTTTGTTCTTTCTGCAAAGCTTTGCTCCTCCTGTACGACATCACCAGCAAAACCTCCTTCGACAACATAAGGGTCAGTATGGGAAGCGTCTGCCGCCTGGCAGCATGTGGGAAACAGCCTGTGACAAATGACATTAAAGCTCCTGAGAGCAAACAGTAGTGTAAAAATAACTCCTCTTAGAAAGATCAACTTTCAAATAGCACGAGTCCTCATGTGCATGCATGTGCGTTATTGTGGTTAACTTTGGCTTCCAAATGGCAGAGACGCTTTACGTGGACTGACACGTGACTGTTTGTCCCTCTTGTTTCAGGCCTGGTTAACAGAGATCCACGAGTACGCACAGAGCGATGTAGTCATCATGTTGCTGGGCAACAAGGTGAGGAGAGTCTTGAGAACATAGAGAGGGATGTGATCCTGAGTAAGCCCGACTGGTAATGTGTATACTACCCGTTCGTACACGTCACGTCCAACACGGACACGGTTCATAATTAGCTGGTGAGAGTGAGAATGTAGCCTTAAAGAAACAGCCGGTGGAACCGAACGTTTCAGGCAGAAGGTGAATACGGGGAATAATCACACAGACAATACGAGAAGAATCATGTGCTTTTCTAACATCAAACCTTGTGAACGTGTGTGAGTCTTAAAATGAGCATGAGCAAGGCCTGCAGCCTTATAACTAAGTGACTAAAATAGATCCCTCTATCCACTAAATCTGTCTCTCTCAGTGCATTGTGGGGAAACTTTTCTTTAAGTAGAAAGCACCACCTTTTGCTATTTTCTTTTTTTTTTGTGATTTTCGGTTATGCATTAAAAATCAACCAACCATGAACAAAATGAATAGTTCCATCATCCCTCTATGCGAGTAGGACGACTGTGGGTGGGTGGGGAGCAGGTCGTCCTCCAATCAGAGGGTTGTCGGTTCGATCCCAGGCTCTGCTAACCCGCATGTCGATGTGTCCTTGGGCAAGACACTTAACCCAACATGGCTCCTGTAGCTGCGACTGCAGTGTGTGGATGTTAGTGACTGACGGGCAGGTGTCACTGTGTGTGGTTCTCCTGTCATCAGTGTATGAATGGGTTTCTGGTCGAGGTATTCTTTAATCTGGCTATCGTATTTTCCAATGCTGCTGTCTCCGTCACGAGTTTGATCCATTCTTTGCACGTAGGTGCGTGCAGGCTCTTCCCGTTTCACAATGAAACTTGTACACGAAAGCCTGATCTGTTTTTGTTGGTCCTGGTGGCATCAGCGATTTATCTCCCAGTAAACTAAGCCTTGGAAAAGGCCGCTTGAGCCACCTTGCTAAATACTTCAGAACCGCTATCCAGAAAGGCGCCACCTTAGAACATTCCCACATAGCATGTAGAAAAGTACCAATTTCTTTATTACATTTCCAACATTTGTATTTATCCCATTTTATGCATTTTCTGAGGTGTGAAGTGAAAGCTATGGATGAACCCTTGTAGCCCGGCCTATGTTCTCGGTAGGATCTCCTGCCATGCATTTTCCCTAATCAAGATCCCTTTGCCACTTTAGTCTGTCACATTCTAGTTTGAATATTTGATATTTTCTGGTATATTGAGGCAGCGTGTGAAGAGCTTGAAGCACTGAGAAATTCTTCAACCCTGTTTATTTTCCTTCTCTGCTCCTTTCAGTCCAAACATCTTGCCTATGCTGCTCCTCAGCTGTAAAATCCCCGTTCTCCTGTAACTCACGTTGTCTTTAAGGTTCTCAAATGGTCTGAATACCTCGTCTTCACATATATCTTAGACAGCATGTATCCCGTTTGCCAGCCATGTGTCCCATGGAATTGTCTTTTTGCCTATACAGATGACGGGATTATTCCACAATGAGGAGTAGTCCTGTTTGTAATGAGATACCGAGGATACCGGGATGGTGCTGCTGGTATCCCTTCCATTTAATGAAAGCTTCGCCAAACCCCAAAAAGCCCCATTCTGCTCTGTCACGTGCCTTTTGAGCATCCAAAGAGAAGGCGGCTATGTTCATGGTTTCCTCCTCACTCTATTGTGTGAGGTCTAACAGGTCTAGTGGACGACCTTCCCTTATGAGGCCTACTTGGTCTGTGTGTAGTTTACAACCTCATGGCCAAGATCCTTGTTAGAATTTTACAAAAATCCAAAATGGTCTACAGAACCTATTATTATAGACCCCAGATGTTATGCTAACGCTAGCTAAAGTTAGCATGTGCATATCAGCTACATTATCCTCTTAGTCTATTCGCCGCTGTTGGGGAAGGCGCATGCTAACCCGTCTCCCGGTGTACTACGGGAATGATGATGAGCTCCACAGGGAGCGTTACTGTTCAATGAAAAAACAACTTAAACAAGGCAAGAAACACAAACTGAGGCCGTATTTCTCAAAGTCTAGCCTGTGTGTGTGTGTGTGTGTCATCGTGTTCTAACCAAACTCCACTGCATCTGTCCATCAGACGGACATGAACAGTGACCGGGCCATCAGGAGAGACGAAGGAGAGCGGCTGGCCCGAGTGAGTAACCGCTAACCGCCGCACAGCCGTCGCCTTCGCCGCCAACCGTTCACCCAAGGCTCTGCTCCTTCTCCTTTCCTTCAGGAGTACTCGGTTCCCTTCATGGAGACCAGTGCCAAGACGGGGGTGAACGTAGAGCTGGCCTTCACCGCTGTTTCCAAGTATGAAACGGCCTCACACAGTGTGCTGATCGCTCCTCTCAGCTGATGAACAGTCTATTGGGAAAAACCCTCAAGGGTTTACACTGTGTTAAAACATATAAATCTACAGCATATTACACGTTACTACTGATGAAATAAGTACTTTACATTACATTTACATTACGCTTTTATCCAAAGCGACGTTGTGCATTCAACCATAGGGATACAAACTCAAACGTTAGAAATGATCAAGTATTACTAAATCAACCCACTTAGTATGCCATTTAATTCAATAACAGAATATTCAAATAAGGTCAAAATAGTCTGTATAGTGATTATTATTATATGGTAGGGCAGTCAATAAATAAAATTAAATGAATTGCACATTTTGAAATTCATTAATCCTGATTAAAAGTTTGTTTGTGTTCTAAACACTAAATCTTCACTTTAGAAGGCTATTATATAGCATTTGAAGTATTTAACTGGATAGTAGAGGGCTTTTAAATAATAAGACTCCTTTACAACTCACTAAATATTGCCATATCCTCCAATAATTAATTTCTTAAAATCACTATGAATTTATTTAATTCACGTATCAATCGAATACAATAGATACCAAAAACATTATAAAAATATCTAAAAATATAAGAAAATTAAGATTTAAAATGTTAATTCCATTAACTTACCCGTTGAAAAATTTCAGAACCATATTTGAAAGTGCAATTCCAACAATGAACAACTACTTATTTATATGGTTAATTTTTACAATATAGTTTCAAAAAAGTTGCAGTAGTTATGTTATAGTTATTTATTAATACTAGTTTATTAACTAATCGAGTTTAAGTATGACTAATACAATTATTTTGATCAACACAGGAGTATTAATTAAAATCTTATTAAAACAAGATGACACCATTTAAATAGTGATTCAAATCTCTTTACATTGTTCACACACCTGATGACATTCACATAAAAAACAAAATGCCTCTTTGTTGTGTTCTAAACTCTGATGTCTGGTTCCGTTCTTCAGGGAGCTGAAGCACCGAGCCGTCCAGCATCCCAACGAGCCCAAGTTCCACATTCACCAATACATCGAAGCACAAAAGGAGAAGTCGGGCTGCTGCAGCTACTTTTAGTCTCCTCTGCTGAGCCGAAGCCCTATTAACTCAATGCTGCTCCCAGAACACGATGCTGCCATTTATTTAAAGCCAGAAGAACCAACCAAGCTACCACAAAAAGCACGGTTTTTATTTGGCCCTCTACGATGTTAACACACACACTACATATTTGCCATAGACATTTAATCAAAGTGTTTTAATTGTTTGAGAGTAAAGTAAAGCCGAATGCCTTCTGCTGTGAGAGTTGGATAAAATCAAACCATTCTTGTGTTCTGTCGGACCTGGTTAGCCGGTTAGCATAAATGCTAAAGGAAACCGCTAGCCTAGCTCTGTCCGTCTGTTTTTCTGCCATAACGACTGACCGAGCACTTAATGCAGATGATCATAATTTGTAATAATAAGTTACGTTACTTGTAAACCTTTCAAAACACAAACTATGTGTGTTTTTTTTTTTTACATATTTTATTTTTTTGCGCTGCTACTTGATTGTGTCCGCTGCGCATGCTAACATTAGCTACTTAGCAATAAATACAAACAGGTGCGGCTAGTTGGAATACCATGTTGTATTATTATTGTGGTAATAGTTCATAAACCAATTATTTTCTAACTTACAATTTGGAAGCCCCGACTTATTATCAACAAAGTTATTTTAGCTCCTCCAAAGTGAAACGTGAACTTCTTTACCAGGTCAGATTTCATTGCAATCCATTCAATAGTCAATCAATTTTACTAACGTAACAAACGTCAACCCCTTGTGGCACTTCTGCCTGAAACATTTTACCAAAAGTAGGAACTTGAGATTGATATCAATCTTCTCATCTAATTCTATCATTCCTTGTTTGAATAATTAGTATTTTCCTCGTCAGACTCTGACTATGACAAAGGATTTTTGTTCTGCTAACAAACTTAACGCCATACACCCTCCCACCGCTGTCACGAGCAAGACGACGGCACGCCGTCAGAGCGGACATACTTCTGTAACAAATCCTCACGTTGTTACAACCTAAGCCTCTGAGATCCAGACGAGGGCCGCGCGCTGTGTCGTGGATGCCATTCAAAGACAAGCCTACGGACAAAAGCCCGTCTGTTCGTAACCCGGTCAGACGGGCTGAAGTGACTGCCGGCTGTCGCCAACGCCTCGCTGACTCACCAGAAGCTCCGGGACACAGCTGGGCATCCAACGTGAGGACTGTTATCACAACTCTATTTATGAACATGCGGAGGAATGCAAATGTTTTGGTCACCAAATGTCTCTGGAAGATCATCCTCGCAGAAGACCAAATGTCACACATGAGCTGTTTGACAATTATCAGATTCTCAATTTGGTCCATCATATAGGAAATGTCTATGTACATAATTTACCTATGAGTCAAGTACGTAATTTGTATCTATTTTTATGGCTTGACTGTGGATTTTAAACTTGAGTTGAATGTTTACTGTATTGCATGTATACATGGTACATGGTATACCAGATCTGTTTTATATTTGAATAAGGACGAACAAAAATCATAGACAAATAATGAGCATTTTTGCTCTCATTTAAACTCAGGGTTGAATTTTGATTTAAAATATATCTAGTATATAAATTCCCATCATCAACACCTTAAAAGCTGCATTGATGGATGAAGTTTTCTTGGCCACTTATTGCTACATTCATTTAGAGGTGAGTGTCTTTGCTCGGTTTTGGTCTCCACCGAGTCTCGAGCAGAACGTCTGGCTCTTGAGCTGCTCAATGCTGCTCTGTGTTCAGCAGCTACTCTATCTGCCAGTCCTTTTGAAAAACACCAACAGTATGGGGGTTTTAGGCAATAACGCCAGCCGTCCAAACCAATTACTTCTTATGACGACGCTGAAAAGCTACATGAGCTGAGGGGAACAAGGAGTTGGTTCATAATTCCCCCAAGGTCGTAACTTTCAGACGTTGATCAATTGGTAACATAAAATCAACTAACAGTGCCGCTTGGAGAAACTAATGATGTCAAAACAACAGCTCTAAGTTCATGTGTTTACTTCGACACAAGCAGGTGTCTTATATTTAGTTTGCAGCATGCAGTGCTCTTCTCAAAATGTTTCTTATTGGCAAGTTGTTGTGAGGATGCTCAAGTCCGTTCATAATCCCTAAGAAAACAAATTTGATTATTGCCTTCTGATCTTGTACACATTTACCAGTTGCTTCTGGTCGGACCACGCTGCCAAAAGTCGTCTTTGATCTGTTGTATGCTGAATATGAAATAAACTATTTTTAAGTGAGCATAGTGGATGTGAGCGATTATCCACTGAGACGTCACCTTCTTGCAAACTGTAGCTACAATGGGATGTTTGTGTGTCTGCGTGTCTGTCTGGTGTGTGTGTGTGTGTGAGAGTGTGTGTGCGTCAAGAGAGATCAAGGAACCAAATTTGAGATATTTTTGCTGGGTTTTATGGTGCACCCATAAAGCAATATAAAGTATATGTCAATATTACGAAAATCCTATAGGAACACAAAAAAAATCTCAATAAAATACAGCAAATTTAATCTTTTAATTATGCATTCATTGTTCTGCATTGTAACAAAGGGATATATATATATATATATATATATATATATATATATATATATATATATATATATATATATCCTGTCCTTATTTTACCACGTGCTATTCACACTGCTTCAAGCTGACTATCACTGACCAAATATGCAGTTTGATGGTTGTTGTAACTTTGCTCAAAAAATGTTTGCTTTGATATCCAAGCCAGTAAACCTTTTAAAAAATCGGAGGCTAAAAATAAGTTCTATATGTATGTATAATCATGATGATATGATTGTTTTGCCAGTGAAAACAACCAAATCAGATTTGGTTATATTTGCAATGTATTATGATTCACTGTATTAAAGGCTTTAGACAGGTCTATGATTATACTAAAAGTAAATTGATTACCATCAAGGGTAATATATATAACATAATATAACTTGATCAACAAGGTGAATTGAAGCCATATAAAGTAGAATTGCAGTCTACGTGGTACACATTTTCCTCTATTTTTGATATATTTTTTTATCGGATATTGCAGCTGTTAAAACACCCCTCGGCAATGATTGAATCGTGCACTGAAGTTCAACGTTTTAAAAGTTGTGACACGGTCCTGAAATGGCTCTTATTTTGAAAAGCCGGTGACGCGCGCTAATCTCATTGCGTGGTTTAACGCGCGCGCGAGACCGCGTCGGATTGGCGCTGGAAAAACCCGATTGCGACACCGCGGTTCAAAGGGGAGGCTCCGCGCAGCGGAAAGTTCACCGACGGCCCGTCCCGCGGAAGTGCAGCTCGAGCGAAGTTTGCCGCAGCAGGTGTCCGCTCTTCTGCGACTCGAACGCGGTTTCGGAGAAGTGCGGCGAAAGTTTCCGCCCGCGAGAGAAGCGACGAGATGTCGAACCTGCGCCCCAAACTGTGCGTGCTGGAGAAGGGAGCCGGCGGCTACGGGTTCCACCTGCACGGGGAGAAGGGCAAGACCGGCCAGTTCATCCGGCTCGTGGAGGCGGACACTCCCGCCTCCGAGGCCGGACTCCTCGCGGGCGACCGCCTGGCCTTCGTGAACGGGGAGAGCGTGGAGGGCGAGAGCCACCAGCAGGTGGTCGCCCGGATACGGGCCACCGCCGGCCCGCTGGAGCTCGTCGTCGTCGACGTCGCGACGGCCGAACTCCTGGAGAAACTCGACCTGCGGTGCCGGAGGGAGTTCGTCACCGAGGGGATCCCGCTGCCCGGACGGGACGGCGACTCCGACCGCGTGGACGCGCAGAGCAACGGGACGTCCGCGGAGCCGCCGGCCGCCCCGAGTGAGAACGGGGACGCCGCCTCGGAGCGGTCCGAGCGGCTGAGCGTCAGCTCCAGCGCCAAGGTACCGAGCGCCCGCGGCCATCGCGTGACGGTAGAATCACATGAAACCCGCATCCGTCGACCGCGTTGACCTCGTCTTTAACCCGACACGATCTAATATCACTTCTCTCATCGATTGAGAGATTCTACAAATGAAACGGATCCTCGGCCTTTGGATCAGTGTTGCCAAACAAAGTCCACCGACTTGTTGCGTAATGATTCTAATCCACTATCAGTTCGTAGGCTTTTAAAACCGTTTGTATCGATGAGAAAACTAAACTAATAGTTTTAAACCAATTCAACGAGTAAGGCCCTTTATAGATGACGGTCCTCTATGCCATTAATGCCAAAAAACAATTTATTAGAGTATTAGAAATGATGAATTTGCAGTGTAATAAATAATGGATGCCATGGTGACGGCGTTGGCCTCTGACCTTTTAATAAATGTAGATCTCCTCACTACATGTTTACACAAGCCTCCTTCCGTGTGGCTGTAAAGGAGCTCTACTCACACGCGTGTGGCGTGTCATTTACCCCCCTCAGAGAGGTGACACAGCAGTTCTGCTTGTGGTTCGTACCAGACCATCGTCTTCTCTTCTGAGCTCTGTTGATCGCACTCAAACAGCTGGATAGCAGCGATGCAGAAGGTCCTCACGGGGCCTCACGTTATGGTCGTAACACCATCTAGTCGCCCTTCTACCTGCCGGGGCAAAGTCTGGGCCCTGCTTCTCCGCGTGGTGCAGCGCGATAGAACATGTCTCTGTTCTGGGGCTTTTCGTCGGTGTTGAGACGCCATTGGGTTTATTTAGGGCTTCCACAAGTAATCGGACACTAGTTTATGGTGGGATCGGGCTCCCTGCAGTAGGAAGGAGCGCGGATGAGGTCCTAAAGGAGGCGAAGGCCCGCGGCGGGGCGGATCGTAAAACTCGCCCGGCTCCGCGTCAAGGATCAGATCATCATAAAAGAAAAAAAAGGAAGCCAATATAACGTTTAGAAATCCCACATCCCGTTCCCTGCTGCTGATGTTCTGGATTAAAACAAATCTTTTCATTACATTACAGGTCATTTAGCTGACGCTTTTATCCAAAGCAACTTAATTACATCTTTAAACCACGGCTTTATACAAGCAGTTAGGGGTTAGGTGTCTTGCTCAGGGACACTTTGACATGGGGCAGCCGGGACTCAAACCACCAACCTTGCACCTGTGATCATTCTCCTTAAAACAACAGTTTTTCTATTTCTCACCAACGCTTTTTATGAACACGCATACACACACAACTCACATGTAACGCTACAATGTACAGGAATACTCCTTTTCACTGAACAGAGCCTGAACGCCTCACAATGTAGCGGTTAGCGGTTAGCGGTGCTGCTACTGGCCTGTCAGTTAGACACAGATGGGTTATTTAGATTGTAACGTTATCAGATCTGATTGATGCTGATCTCGTACTTTACTATCTATTGGAAGATAAAGATTCACTTTATCTTGATGATGGAAAACGTTTAACTAATAATCTGCCCTTCACATGCGCGCCGAACCCAGAGGGGGGTCCGAGTGGTCGAGTGAGGGTTCTGGTAGGGATTCAGTGTCTTCAGTGTTTCACCTACGCTTACAGGTTGAGCGGATGGACACATTTTCCGTGTGTGTGTGTGTGTGTGTGTGTGCGCGCGTGTGTGTGTGTGTGTGTGTCGGGGTGAAACTCCTGCAGAGAGCAGAATTGTAACTATGCTACCAAGCAGAAACGTTGTGTAAATAAGATAAATACCATACGGCTTCTTGTGTTGTTAGATGGACGAACAAGTTGTGGACCTGTTCTAATAGGAAAGGTAACTTTACATGAAATCTGGTGGCATTTAGAAAATTAAATCTAGTGACTTTTGTGGGGGGGGGGGGAAGGGAAACTCGTCTTTCATGGGTTGCATTGTACCCTGGTTATTGGATCCCTGTTTCTGATTGATGGATCTCTATAGGTTTGACAGGCACGCTGGCCACGTGTGGTTCGTCTCCACTGTACGTTGATTGGCGGTCTCGTGTTTATAAATGTGGACCGTCCCAAACATGGGAACCCAGAGACATTTGTACCAGCTCATATTTAGTCTCCAGTCCCAAAGGAACTGCATCAGGGACTCGAGGCGACCAGCGTCCCGTTGTCCCGTTCACATATGAAACCAACGCTTCAAGGCCAACAATTCAATCCCCATTAATGCTCCACGGATCTCCTAAATCTGGCCCCCCGTTCTGGGGTTGGATCTCTGTCTCATTCTGCGCCCCGCCACTAATCCCGCCCCCCCCCCACCTCCGGTAATGGGCCGGTCCCAGGCTGGCTGCCGCGCTGCGAGCCTCCAGCCACATTCCTCCCTGATGGGCACGTTGGCAGCGGCTGTCGGGTCTTCCACTGGCCTGTGACACCGGGCCTCTCAGTGGGACACACTCCGGTGGGCCGCCAACCCGGAGCAGCCCCCCGCCTACGCCTCAGACAATAGCCCCTTTCACGTGACTACCTGTTGGTGGGACGTGGTATTGCAGTCACCGTTTTGTTTTCTTATTTAAGGAATCGTCGTAGTCAAAGACTTTCATTTAAAATCCCACAAGGATTGTTTTTGATAGGACGCATGACCTGAATAAGGATGTCATCATGTTATGGTAACGTCCTGGCCTCAGCACACCGAGGGCCTCCTCCGGTCGCCATAGAGACCCGGCAGCAGAAAGAGGCTTTGTCCGCCGTGTTTGCATGGGGAGAAAGGCCTGCAGGCCGGGGGGGAAGGAGAGAGGACTCTCACGCCTCGACAAGGAGGCCGCGCTGACCCTGAAATACCTGCGCGGTACACACACACTCATCGCTTCACTCCTGTGTGTGTGTGTGTGTGTGTGTGCGTGTGCGTGCGTGCGTGTGTGCGTGCCACCAGATTAAACCACAGTTCTGCACTTGCAGATGTAAAGCTGTCAAAAGTGTCAACAGAATGAGGTTGATCATAAATAAATATAACATATAAATAAAATGTGTTTTGAAGTGCGATTTATTTTAATGAGGTTTTTTTAAATGCCATTTCACAGCCAAGTCATCGTACTGGAGTTCACCGCGCCCTCACTCCCCGTTGAATACGGCTTTGAACGCGGCGCCCTCGTCTCCCTCCCGTGCGAGCTGAAGTCCTCCTCAGAACCTCCGAGGCGGCTGATCGCTGCAGATTGTTATCGTGTCACTCAGGGAAACCGTGCAGATATTAATATTTAGTTTCTTCCTGTTAGACATAATTATTAGCAGATTACTTTACCGATGAAGATAAACATGTCAGTGTTCCATTATAGACGGACTGTGATGCTTTGAGTCAAGTATCACACAAACGTGTGCATGTTCCAGCTTCTCCAAAGTCAGGCTGGTTCTGCTTTATTGCCTTAGTGTCTCTGTTTGAGGATATGGTTTGATTTTTACACTAAAATAGAATTAATACAAAAGCACCATTCCTCGGTCACAAGCCACTCAGTACCTGGCCGTCAGTTATTAGCATTGATGATGTGCCCCATAGAAACCTACAAGGGTCATTTTATTTCTTTTTATTTAACCGGGTAAAATCAGTTGATGCAATGATGACCTGGCCAAGAGGCAGCATCACAGATACAAGCGTGAGAAACGCGTGAAATCAACATGGTTCAATTAATAAACACTACGTACAAATAGAGGCAGATTAAGTTCTTAGTGAGAACGGAGGAGGGAGACGTGAGCGCAGCCTCACTACGGCTTTTGTTTCAACGCGTTAAGAGGTGATGCCGTTTGTTCAAGCGTCTTTTCTACTCAGTTTCAATCATTTGCAGCGACATTCTTTTTTAGATTCCCCAAATCCAACTGTGCGTGTGATATTTCTAATGAACGGACGTGTCTCATGTTCTTGGTCGTCTTCCGTCTGGGAGGAGGCGCTGCCCGCTGGTTCTTTATCCAAAGCAAAGCCCATGAAAGCGCCGCTGGACGTGATCCCGCTGGGGTCCTCGCCGTTTCCTCAGTGCCAAAGTCTGAACCGCTCGCTTCCCTTCCAGTCATTGTCCTCTCTGCAGTGGGGGAAGAAGCCTTGGGATCGGCCGGGACGTTGGAGCTGTCCAGTGAGCAGCCTGCAGATTCAGCCAGATCCCGTCAGCCTGTCTCTCATCCTGAAAGTCTTCCTGCTGCTCTCCTCAGCCAGCAGCTCCTCATGGGGGGTTCAGCGTGTTCACATAGACCAGGGGGAGGTGTGTGGGAAAGAAAAGGCTCAAATAGTTTCAGGGCCTCTTCTGTGCGCCTGTCGCATTTTAATCCATGAAAGATTACATCAGTTTTTCAATAACTTTTTTACTGCACATGGAGAAAAACACAATGAAGACTGAAAGTAAATAGAACTCGAGCATTCATTGATTTATTCCTTTGCTGTATAGTACAATCGCAACGCCACAAACCCCCCAAAATATCCAAAGTCTTTGCTAAATGTATTTTGCACGAATTGGAAGAAACATTGGAGAAGTGGAAACAATCAGCCAATAAAGCAATCTGCAGTCTGCTGCTCTTCCTGCTCAGTATTGTTCACGCTGACTTCCTGTCTGCGAGGAGACCGGCAGCAGTAGATGTTCAGACAGTCGGTTAATGTGCCACCATGCAGGTCTGCTAAACCTCAACAGGCATCCTGATCAGACGGCCGAACCACAGCAGCTGGGTGCTTCTTAATAACCTCTCACATGTATGATGCATTAATGTCACCAATGCGCCAACAAAACATGTCAATGACGAAACGAGGCTGAGCTTCCTCAGGATTCTGCTCATGTTGTTCATGCACTTCTTTTTTCTCACCAGCACTCATGTTTAATAGAGCGTGAGGGCAAATATTTCCGATTTCTTCACTCCTGATACCGTCTTCATGCACACATTATGTTCATGCATGCACACATTATGTTCATGCATGCACACATTATGTTCATGCATGCACACATTATGTTCATGCATGCACACATTATGTTCATGCATGCACACATTATGTTCATGCATGCACACATTATGTTCATGCATGCACACATTATGTAAGTAAATAAGAGTGTCAGTTCGGGTGGAAACGATGAGGAAACCACTTCCTGCCTCGGTTGCTCTGTTACAG
Organism: Gasterosteus aculeatus; assembly: GCF_964276395.1. Taxonomy (NCBI): domain Eukaryota; kingdom Metazoa; phylum Chordata; class Actinopteri; order Perciformes; family Gasterosteidae; genus Gasterosteus; species Gasterosteus aculeatus. The sequence continues at coordinate 1,946,652 of NC_135692.1, read as the reverse complement.
ATGTTTGGTTTATGTCTCAGACAGTTTGTAACCATACTGCTAAATTCCGTGGGCAGTTCTGTGTACTTTATTAAGATGTAAAGTAACAACCTTCTCTTTAAATGTTTAGCTTGAAAAATGACCAGATTCTCACCCGGTGAGAGTCCTCAAACTCTTTTAGTAGTAGATGTTTATGGAGTGGTTGTTGCAGCCCTAGTATGAATCTCTCCTTCCACTAGCTAGAGACTGAGAGCTGCACTCTGATTGGCCAGTCTGTGTGAGAGGGGCGGGACTTGGCTTCTCTAGCTCTTGCCCTGGCTGTTGGATAGTAGCTATGTAGCTTGTATGGAGGCCTCTACAGAAGTGGATCAGTCCTCCCACACCTTTAGCGGCGTAGCCATGTGCCCCTGTGGGATCGGGTCCAGGATTCACCATAAAGGTTTCTAATGGCCCACCGCTTAGTGTTTGACCCTGTTCAAAGTCCTGGTTACGTGACACCTGGTCTGATGTTTAACCACAGCCAGCTGTAAAACCTTTGACCTCATGCTCCTCCATATGCTGGCACATGGCCGCCCCTCACGCCTTTAACCTTTGTGCAGACAGTGGTGTGAAATGGGTGGTGGCTCCTGTTGTAGATGACTGCTGCTGAAATACTAATGTCTCTGCTACTCAAGCAGCAAAGCTGGCTGTTTGTTTTCTTATTGTCAGTGAAACATTCTCTAAGTGCTGACAAATCTGGTGTTTGGTTTGGAAAGCTAGCGGCTCGATGTTAGCAACAAATGACGTGCCGTTGTGTTCTGTCAGACGTCCACATGGAGATGTTGTCGCGGCGATCCGCCCCACAGAGGATGTTAGTTTTCATACGCAGTCGAATCAAGTGCGTATTTCTCTGAGCGTGTTGGAGGCCCGGCGGCGGCGGCCCTGAAACCGTTTAGCTGACAATGTGGTTTTCCTGTGCATGTTGTGAAACTGGTTCTCCTCCGTGTTGAATGTGTGGAGGTCGGTGAGCAGGACGCGCGTGTCGCGTGCACACTGGCGTGATGACGTCACGGCTTGAGGCGTTAGAAAGAGGGGGGCTGCGGTCACATGTCAGACATGTCGCTGGTGTTACTGAGCGCGTCAACGCTCCCAGGTGACTCAAAGCCTCTCAGCGATGGGGAGATGTTGCTATTGGCTCAGATTGGTGGCGTCCTGGGCCGGTCCTCCTTTAGGGACACGTGGATCAGGGAATCATTGACTCCATGAGTGAACTCGGGGCGGGTCAAAGATGAACTGTGAGCGATCACAGGGGTCAGAGGTCACCAATGGCACATTAACTGCGAACACAAGATGCCTGTGAGAGGCCGGAGACGAGCTCCCGACCAAATCCCAGGTGGAATGTGGACGGCCTGAGCGTTGTGCTGACTCAGCACGCTGCAGACGCCGATATTGGATCCCTATTTGTGTAGCGGGGGAAGTGTTTAGGGTCAGTGGGTCATTAAAAGTGTCCCCTGTGTGGGAAGAACCCTCCTTAATACTCATTAAAGGTGATCATTTAATCAAGAACCATTAATCCCACAGATGTGCACTGACGTGCGTCAAACGTTACGTCCCTTAAAGTCTGTTTGCTGAGTTGCTGAGTCGGCAGAGGCTTCATGAGCTTTGCCAGATGCTGCGTGGGACTAATTCTTTATCGGCGCCTCGTTGTAAACGTTCCACCGCAGATGAATTAGCGGCTCAGACGAGTGCAGCACGCGCAGCCACGAGGCCTGTAGAGCCGCACCCAGTCCTCCTCCCACCATCTAATCAGTGGCGTGTGTGTGTGTGTGTGTGTGTGTGTGTGTGTGTGTGTGTGTGTGTGTGTGTGTGTGTGTGTGTGTGTGTGTGTGTGTTGACTCCAGGCTTTTATAAAAATCTGTAAGCAAAAACAAATTCCTGAGAGGCAACGTTCCATTTTTCCCCCTTAACCATTTACCATAAATGAACGAAACGTTTCCACAATCGGTTGAAGCACATCTTGCACTTTGGGTGGAGCTCTGAAAGGTAGTGCATGAAGTAAAGGACACTTTGCACCTCACCTGTCCCCTCCTTATCTAATTAATGCATCCAAAGGTCCTCCCAGATCACGCTGACTCACCTCCAGTGCTTCAGCAATCATCAACGCCTCCGCCTCCGCCTCCACCCTCGGACACTCAGTCCGCCCTGAGCTGCTGAGCACAGGAATCATCTACAGGGCTGTGCCTTTACTCCATCTGCACGCCGTGTGTCGGCGACTTCTCATTAGTTACTGAGAACAGAAGTGAAATGTTTGGCTAATTATCCCGACCCATAAGACGCGTTGTCCCATTTTAATGTTTCTGTTCTCATTGTTCAGTATATATGAGGCGCTTTAAAATGACCACGCCTTCCTCCTGGAACAGGAACCCATCAGGCCGCCCTTTGTGGTGAAATACGGAAGTCATGCGTCAGTGCTGAGAGGTCAAAGGTTAAACTCACTGAAGCATGCAAACCGACGGGCTGCTGATTCACTCCGTCATGACCTCATCGAGGTGTTTCTTTTTAGGTCTGACTCATTACCGTCTGTCAACACGTGGCATCATACGTGGGTAGTGGGCGTCGCCGGGAGTTGAAGTAAAACAAATAGAAGATTAAATCTAAGATGAATTGAATTAAAATGGAGGGAAGTGTCCATTAAGTAGCAGGATGCAGGTCCTTGTGGGCCGTGTCTCATTCTGTCCTCCATTACAAACCCTGTAAGCCGAGAATGTTGAGATATAAAAATAAGTTTGACCCACTAATTATCTCTTCATTCTGTTTGGGGCCTCGTGCTTCATAACCTGTTGGGCGGAAAATGCAACACGAGCGTCTTCCTCACTCGTCACAGATTAGTGTGATTACTCCACCCGTACGGTGCTGGAGGTCCCTGACGGAGCCTCTCAGTGAACCTTGTGCCCCCCCCACCCTGGTCCCCCGCAGGAGGAGCGAGGCGGCCCCCGCCCTCGGCTCTGCCACGTGAAGAAGGGAGCCGGCGGCTACGGCTTCAACCTGCACAGCGAGAAGACCAAACCGGGCCAGTTCATCAGAGCCGTGGACCAGGACTCCCCGGCACAGAGAGCCGGCGTGAGGCCGCGGGACAAGCTGGTCCAGGTACGCCCCCCCCCCTCCCCCAAATACTCACACTTGAATAAACAGGAGTTTTTGGGGGGATTTAAGTGTGTGACATATTATAAAACATGTGTTGTTTTGACATTTGTTGCCTCTACACGCAGTCACCCGGTCAGATGGGGGCTTTAAACGGGGAGGTGTGGGACTGCTCGGCATTCAGGGAATCTTTGTGGGGGGGTCACAGGATGGAATGTAGCCGTACCACCTGCTCGACGTTCACACCCACAGTGTGGTTGCAGAGGGGGGGCCCCACCCGGACCCTCCTCCCACAGGAATGCCTCCGTGTCTTATCTGATTAGCTCACCGTGCGCTGCAATACCAGTTACCAGCCGTCTCCGGCACAGGAACCATCGCTCTGCTGCCCCCCCCCCCCCCCCCTCAGGCTCCTCAACGGCTTCTTAATTACAGGTTGTGCTCAGGATCGTGTCATTGGTTCTAAACTGCTGGTTGGTGTCATTCATCCCAGTGAACACTCCGAACACAACACACAGAAGAGTGGGACAGTAAACGTGTGTCCTGTCCGTCCTCGTGTCCCCCCCCCAGGTCAACCGCATGTCTGTGATCGGCATGCAGCACTCGGAGGTGGTCGCGGCCATCAAGGCGGGAGGAGACGAGACCACGCTGCTGCTGGTGGACGCTGAGGCCGAGGACTTCTTCAATAGATGCAACGTGGTGCCCACCGAGGAGCACGTCACCGGTATGGCACACGCACACGCACACGCACGCACGCACGCACACGTTACTCATGGAAGTACATACAGATGAAGTGTCTTCTCTTACCCGGTAGGACCTCTTCCTGAGCCGGCGTCAGAGAGAGCATCACAGGAGGAGGAGCATCAGGAGGAGGTTAGTACACACAGATGGAGTCTGGAGCCCCACTGATCCTCTCTGGATGTTCCTGGTAGCAGATTAGTTCTGCGTTGTGTAGCACTCTGGTCTTCATGTCCCTTCTGTTTGTTATCATCTCACATCAATCCTGCATAATGAGACTGGAATGAAGAAACCTGCAGCTCATTTAGCAGAAGCTTTTATCCAAAGCGACTTCCATTTAGTGCGTTAAACCAAGAGGGTTCAGACCACAATTGGGGAGCTCATGACACCGTTTAGGAGTCAGGACATGAAACGGGGGGCGTTGAGTGTTTGGCTCTCTGTGAGGGAGCAACAAGCAGAGTGAGGGACGTACGTTTGACCGTGTGTCCTCAGCACGGATGAGGAAGGAGAAGCCGTGTGGGTGGATGAGAGAAAGAGGAGGGGGCCCAGGATGAAGCCTTGGGGGACCCCATCAGTTTTACATGGAGGGGGTTGTAGCAGTAAAGTGCTACACGTCCATAACGTCTGGGGTCTGATTTAATGATCCTGACTATAATACTGGATCGTACACTTTCCACGCGATGCAGCTCATGTTCTGGTGCCGTAGTGACGACCACAGCACGGTTTATTTTAATGCTTTTCTTTGATAAATAGGATTTGCTTCAGGCGATCACCTCGATAAGCAGATCAGCTGTTTCCGTAATGGAGTTGAATGAGGCGGCTGTCACACACTGATTTAAGAAAGCGCTCTCTCCGTTTTCTCCAGAGCTGTATAAGGTTCACGCACAGAACCCTGTGGAACGCCGTGACCAACGATAGTAGTCAGAGAGGTTTCATCGTTTACAAACGCAAACCGGGATCGATCCGATAAACAGGCTGAGTGCGGCTCCTTTAATACCAATCAAATGTTCTCGTCTGTGTAACAATCAGCACTCCGGCCCAACGACACAAGGACTTGTCGTGGCGCCGGGGTGCATCGGGTGCGCTGGCAACCGCAAGGTTGGTAGTTTGACTCCCGGCTGCTCGATGTCCCATGTTGAAAGCCGCGGGTTAAAAAGTAGCTTTAGATAAAAGCGTCAGCTAAATGACCTGTGATGGTGTCCAAAGTTTTACTCCAGACAAATGCACCAAAATACCAGCAGTTCCTCAAAACATCTGGCCACCACTGGACGTTAGGAGTGGCAGCCCTCCTCGTCAGAGGACGGCGCTTTAATTAAGCAGCGTGTGACGCAGGGCGAGTTTGACAAAAGTAACACACACACACACACACACACACACACACACACACACGGGACAAGCGTATTGGCCGCTCTGGTGACCTTGTGGCTTCACCGTGGCAACCAGAGCTCATCAGTGTGAGTCTCCGTCCCTCCCCTCTGTGTCCTGGAGGATCATGGGATTGAAGTGGCATTAACTCTGGGCGAGTTTGGGATTAAGAACTTCTGCTCAGAGCCCCACACACACACACACACACACACACACACACACACACACACACACACCGCGCTGTATGGACGACCTCAAGTGTGCGTGTGTTTACCGATTTAACCCACAATTAAAGCAGCAATTTCACACGTGAAGGATGGCGGTTGAGGTCCAACTGTTGGTATAAAACCCTTTGACGCTAAAACCAAATGAATCTGTTCCAATAAGTCGTTTACTTGATGCTGGTTTAATAAATGATAAAAACATCGGCTGTCAGGCTCATTAACAGCGCCGGCCCCCCAGTGAGGGACCCTTCTCAATAGTACTGCTGTCTGTTTGCCTGTGCACTTTTATATCCTTTATAGTCTGTTAACTTAAGTGTACAGCATTCTCCCTTGTTCCAAGTATGGCTAAAGCATTATTAAATTAGTGGTTTTAAATATTGTTAAATCTATTAAGCCCCTTTTTATTGATCGTTCTGCAAATCTCAATGCGGCCCGCAGCGTGTCAGGACCACCGAGTGCCGCCTCCTGCTGGACAAGCGCTGCATCACGGCCATGAACGCCCTCAGCCGCTGAGTCTCTCCCATGTGAGCGTCATCGATTACTGACCCGTCTACATGAGGATCAGCGGCCAAAGAATTCAGAACCGCGTCATTCTAAAGCTTCTTCACTATTTGAAGAATTTTTCTTTCTCGATTATTCAAATGAAATGTTTCAAAAAACAATGTGTAGATCAGTCGAGTGAGTTGAACCATTTCAGAGGAGCTTCTGTGTACGATTTCTTTCCAACGTCGTCGCGACCAGCCGGTGCAGCTTACGCGTCACCTGAGACCAGATGTTCTGTGATTGACTTTTAATATCAACGTTTAATGTTTCCTGCGCGGCAGGCGGCACCAGAGAGGAGGGCCAAAGTGTCGGTGAGCTCGTCGGCGTCCAGCGCCTCCTCCACCGCCTCGCTGCCCGCCGCCACCAGGGAGCCGCCCGCCGCACAGGTACACAACACACACACACACACACACACGTTTAACCTCAGGGGAGGCGGCTCCATTCATGCAGCAAAGTTCAAATCAGAGGCAATTCTTTGACGGTAGAGAAGATAAACGCAGGTGAAATGTGTGTCCAGGCGGCTCCAGCAGACGGGTTGGGTCTCAGCATGTCGCTGGCCGAGGCCAAAGAACGAGCGCGGCAGAAACGAGCGGCCAAGAAGGCGCCGTCCATGGACTGGAGCAAGAGGAACGAACTGTTCGGCAACTTGTAATCATCATCATCATCATCATCAGCAGCACATCGTCCCTCCTGACGCTCCGGGGACTTTTCACCTGACAGTGTTCATTCAGAACATTTTAATCTGGTGTTCTACAGTATTATGATGATTATCTGTTGTGATTTACTTTTGCCACTCGACGTCTTTCCAAACATGAGGAACGAATGTTAATATATATTATGGAGAATGTAGTAGAGAAAATAGTTATGTACAGTTTCAATAATGCTTGGGGGGGAATGTTGTTTGCTGAGTTTAAATTACATTTTTAAATCTAAAGTTTCAATAAATTTCTGATTTAAATTCTTTTTGCCTGCAATCAGCACCTACAATGAAAAGTGAGTGTTCTTGTCTGGTCTGCGTCGTGGGGACAATCACTCCCTCTGCTCTTAATTGTACATATGATTAAATGATTTCACAGCTCCTCGGTGATTATAAAATGATACTTTTACTACGTGAAACTATAAAAGCAATGCATTTATGAGCAGTGACAAATAAACCTTTTGACATACGATTCATTTTGTGTTGTTTACGAATATTCCACAGACCAGTTTTGTTAACACTTATTTTTACGTACCTGTGACTAACTTTTTGACCATTAATACATTTTTTGAAGATATATACTGTTAAAAGGCCAAAGAATACAATTTTTTTTCTTGAGGCACCGTCACATGACCGACGGTCCGATCTGCTCCTCACGTGTCACTGTGACCTTTTGCCGCTTTCATCCGCACGTTACAACTACGGACCAACGCGGCGGCGGCTCGCTCTTCGATGACAACACACTGACTTTCAACATACTATACCGACTTTTGGGAAATAACCCTTGAACTATTTTGGACCTTATTTGGCTGCTGTGAAACGTCAGTGACTTTTGACACGCTGTGTTCGCTGTTCCTTCCTGTGACGGACTTTATATTATAAAGCTTGGTCAGTCCGTTATATTTATAAAGCTTCAGAAACATTCATCACCAAACTAAATGTTGAATTTGGGGGATTGATGTGATGAGTTGGTTGTAGTTCAGTGATCCACGGACAGAACGGATCCACGAGTGCAGCCAGGAGGAGATTTTATTGAGATCTCTCGGCATTTCTGGAAAAACAATTCTCAATTATTTCAAATGTTTACACCACAATCGCTTCCAAACCGTCACCGCTTGTGACGCTGGAAGTAGTATTTCACTACTTATCTTCTCCCCATCTAGAAATATCTGGTTTGAACTGAGAGAAAAGGTGCGCTTCACACTTTTTTATACAATATTTTGATAAAGAAATTCAACGTGTTTTGCAGAGCCTTTAATAATCTCTCATCAGATAAATATCAACACCTAAATATGACAGTTGTGTGACTCGTGACCGCGGTGACATCGTCGTCTGCTTTGGAGTAATTGCAGTAAAGTCTTCAAATCGTAAGCGTCTTAATCTTTAGCTTCACTACTTAAATGAACTATTGGCTCACAGCTCGATGTGGACGTCACAACAAACTTTTCCTCACTAGAAATTGGTCTTTTAATGATTTACAGGATTAAACAGAATTCGATGGAAACGTTGCCGGGAACATTTATACATCAAAATAAAACAATCAAAACGGACTAAAACCGGTTTTGACAACGTTACATGTCAGTATTTCGAGCGCTTACCAGAAGTTCCGCCTGCAGCGCTTTGGGGAGGTGACTTTTACCTGCCCACAGACAGGAAGTGGAGCATCGGCTCCGCGAGCTGACGAGTTCATAATGCATCAGCAGACGAAACTGAAGCTCGAGTACGACGTCGGAGACGTCAGCAGGGAATCAACTTTAATGACTCGGAATAACTGATCTCACAACCCGCTGGAGCCCCGATCCCCCAGCAGTTAAATGACAATCTGTCCTCGACTTACAGACAGCTGCTCCAGCAGTGTTGTAGTTACACGCCTTGTTCAGTAGTACAAAGTGAACAAAGTACCCAGCATGCTCAGCGTTTTAGAACGCTCCTAAAATGCTGTTTGAGTTCAGATATTCAGGAGGCGCTTTGAAAGCGTCTCCTTCTTACGTCCTGTGCTTGAGCCTACAGTGACTCCACGTGGAAGCAGCCGGGCTCCACCCGCTCCACCCGACCCGAACGCCTCCAACCAACAAGCCTCCCTCATTTTGAGCAAAAAAATAACATCAATTCAATACAGGAATCTGCTGCTTTAGAGACAACAAACAGAAAAATAAATACATGAGTGATGCTAATTTACACTGGAGGGGATTGAGACGCTGAACTCAATGTGTTAGAAAACAAACAGACGTATAAATATACTCAGTATAAAGATATGAGGCTACACACGTACACATTATCTACACATAGCGTGAATACAGGGGACCCTCATTACACACACACACACGCACACGCACACGCACACGCGCACGTGCACGCGCGCACACGCACACGCACACGCGCACGCGCACACGCACACGCGCACACGGGCACGCGCACGCGCACACGGGCACGCGCACGCGCACACGCGCACACGCACACACGCACACGCACACGCACACACGCACACGCACACGCACACGCACACGCACACACACGCACGCACACGCACGCACACGCACGCACACGCACGCACACGCACACGCACACACACGCACACACACGCACACGGTGAAGTGCTCCTCAGTCTAAAGTGTCTTCCAGTGGTGAAGCGGCGAGGAGGACGCTCACTCCAACATGGCGTCCAGCTGGTCGGCGAGGTCGTCGAACATGTTGCCGATGTCGTCCAGGATGTTTCCCGCTGCCTTCACCGAGCCGCTGCCGCTGTGGGAGGGGGAGGGGCCGTTAGACGCCGCACACATTACCGCACTACCTCTTTCGTGAGGTCATCAGGGTCCCAACACATAATACAAACATGTCTGGTTGACGTGGTGCGAGTGCGGCGCCCCCCCCCGGTCGCTCTCACCTGTCGGCGCCGCCCCCCTGGGCCAGTTCGCTCTCCACCACCTTGAGAGCCGCCTCCAGCGACGTACTGGTTTGCTCCAGCCTCTTCTGAGCCAGCACCTCCAGACCGGCCACGCCGGCCGGCGACGTCGCCGCCGCCGCCGCCGCTCTCCCCGCCGGGGCCGATGCGCTGTGCAAAGGGGGCGGAGCCTGGGAGCACGGAGCGGCGAACGCGACACTCTGGACCAAAATGAGGTTCAGACCTGAGGGACGACAAGTGAGGGACTCATTCGTTCGTGGATTGACGGATGCGGCGGCTCTGGTTGGTGGGGGGGCGGAGCTACCTGCTGCAGACGCTGGCGCCTTGCCGGACGAGCCGGACGCTTTCTGTGGACTCTCTGGTTTGGCCCTCGCCGGCTGCGGGTTGGCGGCCGCACACGTCTGTGCGTGTATGAGGCCGGCCAGCTGGGGGGAGACTTTGTGAACCTGGATGCTGGTCAGCTGAGGAATGGGGGCGTGTCCCCCGGCTCGCCCGCTGGGAGACGCCTGTTTGAGAGGACTGGACGGCTTGGAGGACACCGGGGGCTTGGGCCCTTTCCCGAGGGAGCCCGCTCTGCGGAACACGTTGCCCGGCCTCTGGGCCGCGTCGCTCGGCGGGGGCGTGTCCTCTGCGCTGGGGGAGGCGGCCTCCTCGGGCGTCAGCGAGTCTTTGGGTTTGTGCCGCCGCTTCACGGTGTCCGACTCCTTCAGGTTGAACTCGGGGAGCTCCAGGCTGCTCGGGGTCTTGACCGCGGGAGGCCGCTGCTTGATGGTGAGGTTGCCGTCTTCGGCGAAGGGGAGGCGGCCCCCGGGGTCGTGCCTCGGGGACGCCGCCGTGGCGCTCTTTGACGTTCCGTCACGGTTCCTGGGGTCGTCTTTCGCTCCCTCTGGGCCTCTTAGTCTGGCAGCTTCTGCTTCCGTCCTCTCGCTGCCGGTCCTCCTGAGGCCCCCCAGGCCCAGAGCGGGGACGGGTTTGTGGTGCTGCAGGACGTGAGGACCGGGACCGGAGACGGGGGTGAAAATGGGCGAGAGCTGCACGTGAGCCGGCGCCATGTCCATCCCGCTGCCCCCCTCTAGCCGGGCCGCCATGCTCCTCACGCTGCCTGCGCCCTCTGGCTCCGCCCCTTGCTCCAGCCGCGCCCCCTCCGCCTCCCCGTTTCCCGGGTGGCGTACCGGGCTGCCGCTCACCGAACTCATCCTTTTGGGCGGAGCCGGGGGCGGGCCTTTGCGTCGGGACCGCGCGGCGAACGAGTGGCTGCGGTTGACGTGCCGCTGGGCCCCCGAGGCGCCCGCGTGGCCGCGTCCCGGCCTGCGCGACAGGGTGGCGTAGGAGGGCACGGCCGCAGAGGGGGCGGGGCCGGAGCCCGCAGCGAGGTCGTCTCCTTCGTCCGGCTCGCCGTCGGACAGAGCGCAGCGCGTCAGGCTCTGCGCGCGCTTCTTGTGTGGGCCGGGCAGGGGCCTGGCGAGGACGCCGCCCGCCCGGCCGTGGAGGTAGGTGAAGGCCTGCTGCGCGGGGGAGGGCAGTGGGGACGGAGAGGGGGCGGAGCAGGCCGGCTGGTGCGGCGCCTGGCGGAGGCGCTGAGGGGACTGGAACGGCTTCACCTTGGCCGGGACGGCCGGGTAGGCGAAGCGAGGCGTGTTGCTCGGGGTCAGCGGCGGCGTCAGGGGGGGGCAGGGGAGCCCGTTGGCGGTGGCGCAGCGGTGCTCCCACATCTCGGGGGGCTGCGGGCGGCTCCGTCCGGGCTCCTCCGCCGCTCCGCTGCCCAGACTCTCCTCCGAGCGGCTGCACATCCCGGCCGAAGGCGCGTGCTGATCCTGGGAGTTCCCAGAGTTCCCCGAGCCGCGTGAGCGCACGCTAATGCTCTCCTGGCTGACTGACATGGCCGCCGCAGAGGCCCCGCCCCTGATGGCGAACGCCTCGGCGGCCCCTCCCCCCGCCCTGCCCATCATGGCGCTCTGAAGCTCGGCGCTCAACTGGCTGTCCTGGAAGGAGAGGAGCGCCCTGGGGGTGCGAGGGGAGGGGCGGCGGTCGTCAGCAGTCATATTGTGTGTTGCCGTGTGCTCGATGGACACGGTTTCCAGGGCGGCGGGGCGGTTCCGTCGGAGAGTCCCGCCTCCAGCCGGGTCGGCCTGGTTACGGGAGCGCTGCAGGTCGCAGAGTCTCTTTATCGCCAACATCAGCTTCTTCTGATGGCCTGAAAGAAAGAGTCACATGGTCACTGACCAGCTGCTTCTGGTGAGTTCCTCACCGCAAAGTACGTCAAAACGTGTCTACAGACACGCACGCACACACACACACACACACACACACACACACACACACCCAGTTTGGTGATGCCGATCTCCTGCAGGTCCTCCCACGTCACGTCCCTGACGATAGTAATGGAGTCGTAGCCGTTTTCACACAACCTCTTCTGGTATTGAGAAAGTCCAATCGCAGCGAGCCACTCGCCCAGGTCCGCCTGAGGGGAACCAACAAACACCACCCTGGGTTAGTGGTACAATTATGACAACAAGCGGTGTGCAAACGTGCGGCGCCGCCCCTCACAGGGGTGAAAGCAGGGAGCCACTCGGGGATGCTCAGCTTGCCGATCTCCATGGAGATCTTCTTCCTGTGGCCTGGTTTGGTCACTCCGATGGCCGTCAGGTCCTGACGGATGAGCGCGACGCGATGAGAAAACAAAATGTGAGTCCAGTAAAAGAAGAGACACAGATTCAACAGAAATAATGGGTCTACATTTGAATAATCAATTCAACACACAGACACACACAGACCTCGGGGGTCATCCTGCTGATGGTGGGCACGTCATATCCTGCATGGATGAAGTTGGATGTGTACTGCTGCAGCTGGAACCCATCCAGCCACTGGTAGATGGCCTCAGCGTCCTGCCAACGCACACGCAGCGCGATTAGTAACGTCCGTGTCTCATACTGCCGCTTGGACAAAAGACAAAGGGGACTAGAAGGCTGAATGAATGCGTGAAGAAGACGCCGGTTCTGGACACGCAGCAGCTCGGGTGGAGACGCGTCGGGTGCTCTCCTTGACTCACCTTGCCCTCCAGAAGCTCCTGCGGCCTCACGAAGCCTTTCTGAGGAGTGCCGTTCACCTGCCGACAAGAACCACCTGGAAAACACACACAGTGACGCACAGTGACGCACAGTGACGCACAGTGACGCACAGTGACGCACAGTGACGCACAGTGACGCACAGTGACGCACGGTGACAACGTGTTGCGGCTGCGTCGCGTGGCAGCTCTCGGGTCACGCTGCTGCTGTGTCATCCAGATGTGATCCCACCCAACGCGCTCACGACACATCAGCACAGATGTGTGAGGAACGCTTCTTTAGCGCGTGTTCTCATCCTCAGCGTGTTTCACACCAAGCACACTAACCGTGTTCTGGCCACACATGACCTTTTTACCGACACGTTGAAGCTCAGGTTGTTTTAAAAGTGGGAATCAGCCGTCAGGGGAAGACGACGGGGAAACGCGGTTGCATTTCATCAAGGCCTAGAATTATGAATGTGAGCAGGGTCCTTTCCTAGCGAGTGGAGCGACAGACGTTAAACGTCTGAACATGAATTCTTCCCCGTGGGGAGGAAGGAGCGCGTTTGGCTCCTCATCCTTCCCTCGGCCTCCGTCACGCAGACCCGCAGCCCCCCGAGCCGCTCGCGTTCTCCTTCGTCTTCAGCCCCCTTCAACTGCTCGTGTCCCTCCTCCTCCTCTTTAAGCCTCCTTCGTCTTCAGCCCGAAGTCAACAGAGAGCCTCCTCTTCATCCGGCTCCTCACTCACAGACCCCTTCTACGCACGTGCAGAGCATCACGGCACGATTTTCTATGATTCGCACCTGTGGTACAGATCAGCGCACAAACACACACACACACACAGACACACACACAGCGCTGGCCTGCAGTGTTTCCTGCGTGATTGGAAGCTTTTATGGGCAGTGGTTTTACTGGTTTCTGTGGTGAGGTAAGCCCCCCCCCCCCCCACATCTCATTTCCTTTCGACTCACCGCAACAACAGCTCAAGCTGTACAACCAAAGCTACACAATATTCTATAAATAGTCAAACAATGATAATAATTCACGAAATAAGTAATAAATAATCAGATGAGTAAACAGGTCATTTTTTGATTTGGACGATCAGAAGTAACAGAACAGACACGATGTGCACAGTGCTTCCATTGTGGGAGAAGCTGGTTCACGGCACCACAAAGTGATCACAGCTTCCAGCACGTGTTCATTTAAAGGAGCGGACAGGGACAAATCGTAGTAGTTATCAAACACGGGGAGGAGACCGTGTGCGTGATTGGCGGACCAACCTGTGCAGCGCTCCGCCGGTCGGTGGTGCTCGGCGCCGGCGTTGAGGCGCAGTTCTCCCGATTCACCAGCAGAGGGAGGCGGCTGCACACGGAGAAAGACTTCAGCTAAAGAAAGAAGACGCGACAAACGCCAGCAGGCGTCTCCCGGGCGGCTGCGGTGACCTGCAGACGGCCCGTGCGCCGCCCGAGGAGGCACTGGGAGAGAGAGGAGCCGACCTGACCTTGCTGGCGTCAGCGGTGTGGCGGGTTTGAATCCCGTTCTGCCTGTGGCCGCTCTCCGAGCTCTGGCCGCTGCCGGCGCTGCGGCTGCTGCCCACGCTGCCGCCGCTGCCCACGCTGTTTCTGTCACCTGGGAAGGAAACGAGACAGAGACGCATCGCAGCGTGCGATCAGGCTCGGGAGGAAAGGCAGATACAAAAGCATCAATACATTTCTGTTCAGCCATGTTAAAGAAAGTAGGTTACTATTTTATGGTGGACACAAAGGCTTTTCTTGGTCAACAGTTAAAAAGGCTCAGTGTGCAGGAGCTGATGGTAACGGCGTCATTGGGTCCGATGGTTATTATGGTACGCACGCCCCCCCCTCAGAAAGGTAAAGGAGTCAAAGAGGCCTTTTCAGGCTCCAACAGAGAGGCCACCGAATCCTACATGCTGCACCTTTAAATAATAACATCTAGAAGATCGCATTTCTGTAGACACGAACGGTGATTAAGCTAAGCTAAGCTAAGCTAAAGAGCGGAAAGCCGGTATGTCCACAGTTCACAACATCAACGTCATTTCTACCGCCATTCAGGATGTGTTACTTCAGAGGGAGTTTAAAGACATGAACACTTTATCCATAGAATCCAAACATCCGATTTACATCTTACTGAACTAAACAAACAAGATACATGTTATTAGTCAGCTTTTAAGCTAAGCTAATCAACGCGACTCCTCTTATGCCAATCACAAGAAAATCTATTCATTCTTTCAAATAATGTCAACTTCAGCAGTTATCTGGTGTTCTGCTGCCGTCATATATTTGCTTAATGAAAACAAAAGTGAAATTAATAAATGGGTGAAATGGTTAAATAATAGTTTTTCCTATTTTTCTGTGCGGGAAGCTGCAAAAAAACGTCGAGATTAACAGAGAAGAAGAAGAAGAAGAGGCTCTAAGGAGGGCGGAGCAGCATTTAGCCTGCTGGGAGAGAGGTCAGAGGTCACTGGGTTATTGGGGGTGGGTGGTGGGTAGAGATGGCAATAAGCAGTTGATGGGGTCTAGTTAACTGGTTCACACAGGGCAGGGGTTTGGGACCACACCCTTACCGCAGGGACGGCTCCTGAGGACCCAAATGTCCTGAGCAGGGCTAGCAGGACTAGCTGGGGCAGACAGCGGACTGTCAGGTGGAGCACCTAACAAACACACACACACTTTAGACACACACACTGTAGCTGGGAGTGGACCTACTGCAGGAAGCTGCCGCTGAGCGACAGGGGCCCGATGGAGAGGAGGCTGGGGTCAGGGGGCTGCTTGGGAGGAACATGTGGAGCATTTTGATGTTGTCATTTGAAGAGACGTGGGACCATTAGACGTGTTTACAACATTCACTGAGGGAATAAATCCTTCTTCTATGCAATCGACTCATTTTTGCAAGTAGAGGAATGACCCTGTGATGGCGATTAGAAGGAATGCAAGACGAACGCACTCCCACAATAACCTCACTTTTCAGAACTGGAGGTCAAGCCTGAGCAGTGAAGGTTTAGGACAACATAGATGCCACGCTCGAGTACAAGTCCCCCCCCTGAGGACGCAGGACACTATTCGGCAGATAATAGACAGTTAAAGGAATACGTCCCTTCTGTCATTTGACGCATGGTGAGTAGCAACGCCGGTTTTAATGGCGGCAGCTGCTCCCGGATGGATCACGGGTCGGTGGACTCTAAGAGCTGCTTTGCAGTTTGCATCCGCACACATGTGAACAGTACCAACACTAACAAAAGGCCCACAGTTATCTGAGTAGCCGTCAAACAAACACCTGCACCTGAATAAAAGCATTTTACTGTACTGCATCCCCATTAGAGGGACAGGATCCGTGTCCACTCATTTAGTCACTGTATGTGTCTGTATTTATTCAGTCTAATTGCTGATTCTTTTTTTAATAACCTGGAATATAGTTATGGTGTCTTTTGAACAATGTGAATTATTTATCGGGCTAAATGTTTCGGGGAAAATCAAACGATGTTCTTATCAAACCAGACGCTCGGGAATGATCAGTCTCATAAGTGACTGAAAAGGGCGAGGACTGATTTAAAACACAACGGCTCCAATGTAAACTCACCCAGTAAACAAACTATTTGCTAACTCACCCAGTAAACAAACTATTTGCTAACTCACCCAGTAAACAAACTATTTGCTAACTCCCCCAGTAAACAAACTATTTGCTAACTCCCCCAGTAAACAAACTATTTGCTAACTCCCCCAGTAAACAAACTATTTGCTAACTCCCCCAGTAAACAAACTATTTGCTAACTCCCCCAGTAAACAAACTATTTGCTAACTCCCCCAGTAAACAAACGATTTACTAACTCACCCAGTAAACAAACTATTTACTAACTCCCCCAGTAAACAAACTATTTACTAACTCACCCAGTAAACAAACTATTTACTAACTCCCCCAGTAAACAAACTATTTGCTAACTCCCCCAGTAAACAAACGATTTACTAACTCACCCAGTAAACAAACGATTTACTAACTCACCCAGTAAACAAACGATTTACTAACTCACTCAGTAAACAAACGATTTACTAACTCACCCAGTAAACAAACTATTTGCTAACTCACTCAGTAAACAAACTATTTGCTAACTCACTCAGTAAACAAACTATTTGCTAACTCACCCAGTAAACAAACTATTTACTAACTCACCCAGTAAACAAACTATTTACTAACTCACCCAGTAAACAAACGATTTACTAACTCACCCAGTAAACAAACTATTTGCTAACTCACTCAGTAAACAAACTATTTGCTAACTCACTCAGTAAACAAACGATTTACTAACTCACCCAGTAAACAAACGATTTACTAACTCACCCAGTAAACAAACTATTTACTAACTCACCCAGTAAACAAACGATTTACTAACTCCCCCAGTAAACAAACTATTTACTAACTCACCCAGTAAACAAACGATTTACTAACTCACCCAGTAAACAAACTATTTGCTAACTCACTCAGTAAACAAACTATTTGCTAACTCACCCAGTAAACAAACTATTTGCTAACTCACCCAGTAAACAAACTATTTACTAACTCACCCAGTAAACAAACTATTTACTAACTCACCCAGTAAACAAACTATTTGCTAACTCACCCAGTAAACAAACTATTTGCTAACTCACCCAGTAAACAAACTATTTACTAACTCACCCAGTAAACAAACTATTTGCTAACTCACCCAGTAAACAAACTATTTACTAACTCACTCAGTAAACAAACGATTTACTAACTCACCCAGTAAACAAACGATTTACTAACTCACCCAGTAAACAAACTATTTACTAACTCACCCAGTAAACAAACTATTTACTAACTCACTCAGTAAACAAACGATTTACTAACTCACCCAGTAAACAAACGATTTACTAACTCACCCAGTAAACAAACGATTTACTAACTCACCCAGTAAACAAACTATTTGCTAACTCACTCAGTAAACAAACTATTTGCTAACTCACTCAGTAAACAAACTATTTGCTAACTCACCCAGTAAACAAACTATTTACTAACTCACCCAGTAAACAAACTATTTACTAACTCACCCAGTAAACAAACGATTTACTAACTCACCCAGTAAACAAACTATTTACTAACTCACCCAGTAAACAAACTATTTACTAACTCACTCAGTAAACAAACGATTTACTAACTCACCCAGTAAACAAACGATTTACTAACTCACCCAGTAAACAAACGATTTACTAACTCACCCAGTAAACAAACTATTTGCTAACTCACTCAGTAAACAAACTATTTGCTAACTCACTCAGTAAACAAACTATTTGCTAACTCACTCAGTAAACAAACTATTTGCTAACTCACCCAGTAAACAAACTATTTACTAACTCACCCAGTAAACAAACTATTTACTAACTCACCCAGTAAACAAACTATTTACTAACTCACCCAGTAAACAAACTATTTACTAACTCACCCAGTAAACAAACTATTTACTAACTCACCGTCACGACTGCATCAATTACGCCTCATTGTCCTGGTTGCATCTCACTGTGGTTGTGTTATATCGCATTGTGGTCGTGTTGCGTCGCATTGAGGTTGTGTTGCGTCGTGTTGTGGTTGTGTGTGTGTGTGTGTGTGTGTGTGTGTGTACCTGCGGGATCACAAGCCAGACTGAATGAGTCATCAGTCTGGGGGGTGGAGCCACGGCTGGAGGGCGGAGGCCTGGAGGTCAGGTGTGGTGGCTGGCGGGGCCCTGAAGCCTGCCGGCAGAGAGTGGCCCCTGATGTCAGGGAGACAGGTCTGGGTTCAGGGTGGCGTGAGTGAGGGAAAGAACTGGTGTACATACGTGTTTGGGCGCACACGCTTATGGGACCGTTGAAGTAGAGTTCGCACGTTATGTTGCAGTTCATTATTTGGAAAAACTGCTAAGAAAGAGCAGCTTCTACGTAAATCCCCTCTGGTGTTACATAAGAGAGTCAGCAACGCTCACAGGGCTCACGCTTCCTTTGTGTGTTGTTGGTCTATAGTTGCTGACACCATTGACATTATGAGAGGCGCACACACACAGACACAGACACACACACACACACACACACACACACACACACCCTCATAAGCAAAGAGCCTGTCACCGACTTAAAGTCAAACTCTTTCTCTTGTCTGTTCTTCCTCAAGCATGAGGCGCAACACACACACACACACACACACACACACACACACACACACACACACACACACACACACACACACACACACACACACACACACACACACACACACACACACACACACACACACAGGGCTTTAGCACTGAGCTGACACTTTGCAATCTGGTCATAGTAATCCTATTAATGTGTTTCTCCATGTGTGAATATCTACATTTGTGTGTATTTCCTGCCTTGTTGAGATGAAATGTAATGTTAGCAGTGTGTGTGTGAACATATATATATATATATATATATATATATATATATGTGTGTGTCTGTAGCTGTTATTGGACCCCCTCGCTGAGCTTGTCCCGCTGTTTGAATGTCAGTGGCTTTACGAACATGGGGATCATATTGCTCTTATTCACAGGGATTAAATGAGATGGTTTACAAGCACGCGGATCCCGTCCCTGATGATCCGTGCCAGCAGGATGGATCCTGCTTGTGTACAAGTCACGAGAATATATATATTCTTAGCCCAGATATATAACCAGTACCCCCACAATGCAGCGGCCCATGTGCTACTGGACAAAGTAAAAACGGGACCAACAAAGGCTAAATGTTCTTAAGGGAGGAAATGTTCCACATATCTAATATTTACTGGGGACATTCAGAGCGATGATATCGGTGATTGTGCTGCACACGGCAACATGCAAATGATCATCGGCGCCTTTTCACATCAAGAATGAACGTTCTCAGCATCCCACCCCCCCGGTGGTTCAACCAACGCGAGCGTCCTGTACTCAGTCACAAGCGGCGCGCGTTGTGCAGGTGTTGTCGGAGCTGCATGTTCGTCTACCTGCTCGTCTGCTCAGCACCTCCACCACTGAGGGCGGGAAGAAGCCCACCCGGTCCGTCCCCCGCTGGCTGTCGTGGATGTGACCTTTCCAGCGGCCTTCCGAGAGCTGCTCCAGGACCTGTGGAGAACGGATCAAGAGGCCGCTTCAGCCGAGCGCTTTGTGTCCACGGTCACGTTGATCAAAGCCGTCGCTCTGCGTGCTCTGAAGTGCGCAGTGAGAGAGCAGTGAGCTGGAGCCGCACACGCCGATTCAACGAGACGCGCTCGGCCTTCTGAGCGCACGCAGACGTACGAGTCCCTGCAGGAGTCTGGGACGTCCCGACCACTGGCGTAACCACGTCGAAATGCACTGCAGTGAGCACGCCAGCACCCGAATGCGCACACGCATGAGCTGGTGCAAACAGCGAGCATGTGTGTGGGGCAGCAAGTAGTTAATGAGAGAGCGGCTGTAGCGAGTTTGTGCCTGTTCCTCTGCAGAGTCCTGCTCGGGACACTAACAGATGAGGACAGCACGCCGCTCACTCATTTAGCTCACGCTTTTTTCCAAAGCCTTTTTTTTGTCCGGGGAGCAATTAGGGGTTAGGTGTCTTGCTCAGGGACATTTCGACATGGGGCAGCTGGGGCTCAAACCACCAACCTCGCTCTCCCCCTGCTGGGGGGTGAACAGCACTCACAGCTGTGTGGACAAGCGTTACTTTTCATCAGGATGAACAGTGATCCAAGTTTGTGTCTTTACATACACATTATTTTTATTTATATTATTTACCTCCAATACAAATCTTCATTCTCACAAACAAAAATTGACCAAAATTTTTTTTTAAATGCTATAAGTGAGCCAAATCATTGATTGCTAGTAATGCATTTAGACGTGTGTAGAGGCCAGTGTGAATGAACAACTACCTCACAAACCAAGCGCACAAAGGCTCGAGAGGAGGAATGTGTTATTTGGTCATAAAGCAGCAGAACAGCACGACTGCCAACTCAAACAAAACGGGGGTAACTAACTTACCGCAGGCAGCCATCAAAGAGGAAGGTTAGACAACAGTACCATGACGACGTCTCCGGCCCGCAGGTTGAGGGCGGTGGGGTCGTGGAGGTTCCAGTAGTCCTTCACCGCTCTGACCTGCAGCGAGCACGACGCCTCTGCAGACACACACACACGCACACACACACACGCGGCTGTCACACCTCGCTCTTTAGCAGCCGACAAGCTGTCCGTGTTTACGCCTCGTGACACCAACCTCTCAGCAACTGCTTGATCTCCCTGCTGGCCGTGGAGGTGGTGAACTGGTTCACCATATCCAAAGCCGTCTGGTTGTACGTGTTGCGGACGTTCACGTTGATGCCCGCCTGGAAACACACACACACACACACACACACACACACACACACACACACACACACTTCTCTATTAAAGCGTGACCATTGTTAGCGTGGGGTTTGCATGCGTAAGCGGAACGCTTACGTCGAGCAGCAGCCGCACCACCTCCGTTTTGCCGTAGAGGGCGGCCTCGTGCAGACACGTCCCGGCTTTGGTGCCTCTGTTGATGTCGATGCCGGCTTTGAGCAGCAACCTGAGATGTCAAAGCAGGAAACGCTCAGGAAAAGGCTGCAGGCCTCCCTCAAAAACATCCATTCAACTGTTACATCTGCAGCACGTCATTAAGCCACAAACACACACACACACACACACACACACACACACACACACACACACACAGACACAGAATGCTGATGGTGTGGCAGGAGGGGGTTTATGATGTAAACAAAACCAACGATTCTTCTGCTGCTACAAAGAAAAAAGGTCCTAATAACTAAGTAGTTCTGCCTCTAACGCTGTGATTATTCTCCTCAGGATAACTTCTCTCGGATTATTTCCATTTCTGTTAAAATGATAATAACAATTTCCAATTGCACCAGCTTAATAAAGGTATTCAAAGGGTTACAATTGAATTACTTAACTGATAATCTCTTGACATTTTCACGTAAATAAAATGTTTTTGATGCCACAAAATCAACAACGAAGCCTTCACATCTGCCCTGTTTGCATATCTTTGCAGCTTCTAACCAGACCCAGAGAGACGTCTCCTGTGGAAGAGACAGAGACTCTTTGAAGAGACATAAATCCTTCAGTGGAGGGATCACTGGCATATTCTGCTGAGTAAACTCTGAATAAACCCGCGTGCTAATGCAGCAAACTTTTTTTCAGATGTTTGTGTTGAAAGCTCGTCTTTCCACCTTCAAGTCTACTATTAATGTCCCCAGTTTAGGGGAGGGAGGGAGGGAGGGAGGGTATTGCCAAAGCGATCCGATAAGCGTCAGCATGCTCCAGAGGCCGGGTGGAGTTACTTGGCTAAGCACATACATATTTACACAGATATGCTGGCATTGCAAACACACACACACAGAACTGCGGTGGGACGTCCGTGGGATTAAACATGCTTGCAGCAGAGCGCGTTCTCCAGGAGCTGCCTGAGGGGAACCTTTTTGCACCTTCCAGCTGTTTCCCACGAGGTGCCAGTGGAGCGCAGTGATGACGACGGCAATTAACTGACAGTGGAAGCAGCTGCACTGGTAGCAACACAGGCGCTTCTGTGCGTTGGAACTAGTTATTTTAGGATAGTGGTAAAAGAAATGCAGATGTGGTATTAATAGTATTAGCAGCAGCTGCAGTAGACGGGCGCTGGTGGGAGTGCGAAAGGGACTGAAACTGACCATGTGACGGAATTCTAGCAGCGCGCTTCACCCCGCGAACTCACTTGATCACGTCTTTGTGTCCATTCCTGGCTGCCAGGTGGAGGGGAGTGGTGGACGGAGAGTCCATGATGTCGTGCCCTCCCTCCCCCTCCAAGAGGGCTGCCACCATGTTACTGCTGAGCAGCAGCTGAGCCACCTGCAGAGATGAACATCGGGTTCATGAATTACAGCTACTCACATCTATGTATGCAACACCAGGGAGAATATGTGGACTACAATATATATATATATATATATATATATATATATATATATATGTGTATAGGCAAGCTAGTACCGAGAGGCTTAGCCACTACTCAGCAGCTGTCTATATATACCCAGCCCCTGCACACGCACACGCACACCCTCCAAAGCTTTCTATTCTTTTACAGCTAAACTACAGACCTGGTGAGAGAACATGCACACAGGAAGTGTGTGAGTCTGATTGGCAGTCACAGAGCCCTGCATCTAGGCTCCAACGTCCACCAACGTGAGAGAGAACCAGCGAAACACTGCAAATAATCCCTTTAGCGTTAAGAGTCCAAAAAGAGACCTGCAGCCTCTTTACCTTTCGCTCATACGAGCTTAACTTAACGCCGCGGGTCACGCCGTCTAAGCCGCGGTGCGACTTGGACATCCAGCGCCCACTGACGCCAATTTGTGATGATGGGCCATAATTATTGGTGCGATGGTCCACGTGAACCGCAGATTACCCTGTTTAATGTTAATCACCACTGTGTAAAATACATTAAAACCAATAATCTTCATGCGTCAATATTCAGGAAAACATGAGATCATTAAATGTTTTATTTGAATGGTTTTAATCAATAAAAATAAATGATTTTATTTCTTTATCATTTGAATAGTATTTTATGAAGAAAAACACTTAACAAAATATGAAACATCTAAATCTATATCTGCAATTACAAATCCTCAATGGATCGTCAAATAGAAAAGAAAAGAAAAAGGAGTCGCTTCCTTTTTTCTTCAGCGCTGATCCGTGACTTTGGGCCACGTTCCAGACCGTAAGGTTTATCATCTGGTCCACTCGTCATAATAAGTCAATTCTCTTTCTAAGAGAAGAAAAATACAAAGTTTAATTTCCAGGTTCCTACAGTGCAGAAGCACAGTGGGTTTAGCATCAGTGCCCCGTGTAAGGAGGTATTCAGGGAAGAAGAAGAAGAACTCACACTGAGGTGCAAAGAGGTGAAATAACCTTGAACTACGTAAACATAGACGTGATTTCTAACTAAGTGAAAAGCAGCGACGAGCAGCTGTATATAGCAAATATAAATTAGGACTCCAACCGTGATTCCACTCTGTCATAGAAAGACAACCTTTGTAAAAGGACACACACGAGTGTTGCCGTACCTTCAGCCTCCCGAACTCGCAGGCCAGATCCAGAGGGGTCTTCTTCCCCTTGTTCATCAGGCAGGGATTAGACTGGTGCTGCAGCAACATCTCAGACTGCCGGGGAGAGGATCACGTAAGCGACACCACCTTCAACGCCTCGTGCGCCCCCAACACATTCACAGGTGTGTGTGTGTGTGTGTTTCCAAACAGAGGCAAGGAACATTGGACAGCTCTGTTTAGAACAGTATTGTGTTTGCTGCTCAGGCCTCCACACGTGGCAGCTCCAGGTGTGAGTGCATCTCCTTTAGCAGATTCCAGCAGCCGTGCGGATGAGGCAGGGAGAAAGGAATGTGTGAGTTGGGTGCCATAAGACTCTTGTGAAGAAGCGGTGTTCGCGCCGTCGACCGTGTTAGCGGTTTTGTTCGGCGGACAATGCAGGCCGAGACACAGGCGAGGTCGGATTTCAGGGGCGGCGCCCCGTGCAGCCGCGTGAACTCACCACCTCGTGGTGTCCGTACTGAGCAGAGAGATGCAGCGGCATCTGCCCGTCGTTGGAGGTGGAGTTGACCGAAGCGCCGGCTCTCAGCAGCAGTAAGACGGAGTCGGCTTTGCCCTGCCAGGCTGCGTAGTGGAGCGGCCGCATGCCTGGGGACGCAAAACGTGGGTGAGGGGTGGCGCCCACGAGATCTAAAGAAGCACTATCAGGGGCTCGGGATGTTCCAGCATTGATTTCTTCTAACGGTATCTTTTTTAATCCGCGTCTTGTCAATCAACACTAAATAAAATCCCATAAAAACTGACTGCCCCTGACTGAAGACGTTCGCTGCAGCGCTGTACGCTCACTTCACAGTGAATCATATTTATTCACATGGTCCAAACCCATTTGCCAGAGTACGTATGCGGAGTACGTCCTGAAAGGCTCCGTCGAAGCCGACGCGTTTTCACCAGACGCAGGTTTTGCCACTAAAGCCGCTGCGCTATCTCGTTACCATTGATGTCCTTGATATCCACCGTGGCCTGGGCCTCCAGCAGCAGACACAGCAGCTCCGTGGTGCCCGTCAGAGCGGCGTGGTGCAGCGCCGAGAAGCTGACGGGGGGGAGAGAAGGAAAATAGAGGGTGGGGGGTGTTAGGGCAGAGCGAGAGGGAGAAGAGACAAGAAGATGAGAGGGCTTATAAATCATTCTGATGACTTTACAGCAGGTGAGCCGCTTCCAGAACTCCACACTGAGATAATGTGTGTGCGCTCCCCAAACCTTCACACAGGGCTGTGGAAAGAGGTGTGTGTGTGTGTGTGTGTGTGTGTGTGTGTGTGTGTGTGTGTGTGTGTGTGTGTGTGTGTGATATCCCGTTACAAACTGCAGCCTCAGATGAGGACGTGTGTGTTTTCATGTTTCAGAGGCTGAAGACCAGCCGAGGACCAGCAGAGTGAGGACCTGCTTCAGACTCAGTTGAAAGGATTTATTGGAATTGGGTGGTGGTTCGGTTGGGGTTTGGGTGGAGGGAATGCATCGGGTCAACGAGTGTCCTCACAAAGACAGAAGCAAAGGGAAGTGTGTGTCTATGCATCCGCTAAAAAGAACTTTTGGCCAAGATAAGATGCGTGTTCATATGTGTGTCTCCTACATCTGCAGGAGTGTGTGTGTGTGTGTGTGTGTGTGTGTGTGTGTTTCAGAGCCGCAGGGATGAAATGTGTGCGTTCGTGTCTGTCAGGTCGCAGTGGGGTTCCACAGAGGGAGAAATTAAATAAAATTAAAGAAATTAAAAGGCATAAATTGTCAGTGGACTTTGGGCGCAGTGAGCGGGAAAAAAAGGTACATTTGAACATTGGAAAAGAAAATTCAATCGATACAGATTTAGTTTTTTTTACCAAAACACACTCAGATTTACAAACACACCCAATTCATGTCAACTTGAGGTGTCATTTCCACCTGAATAGTATCAACAGTTGGGTGTTAAAGTACCTCCCCAGTTCTGCGGAGTAAAGCCGGACACTTGTATTCTGTCTACTGAGCAGCAGGGGGCGACCTTCCTGGTTGTATCGTGGGCTGAGACTTCTCTCCTGATTAGGCCCTCAGTAACCACGGTAACACGTAGTCCTCTACAGCACAGCGTGCAGCATGTCTGCACGTCACTCCTGCGCACTACAAAAACCCCGACTTTGGCTCATCGGTTGCAAAAAGGCAATTATGGTGACGGCCTTAATGCAAGAGGACGTAACAGTAACGTCACCGTGACTACGCCCACTGCTCACGTGCATTGGATCAACGTGCTGAAATCACAGGGATCTCCAGACGAGGAGGGTCTTATCTCATCAGTGAGATTGCTTAGTCCTTCATGCCCCTCCACACACACACACACACACACACACACACGTATTAGACATGTTTAATTTCAACACTCC
Source organism: Gasterosteus aculeatus (assembly GCF_964276395.1). Taxonomy (NCBI): domain Eukaryota; kingdom Metazoa; phylum Chordata; class Actinopteri; order Perciformes; family Gasterosteidae; genus Gasterosteus; species Gasterosteus aculeatus. The sequence continues at coordinate 1,920,548 of NC_135692.1, read as the reverse complement.
CATTGTGCATGGCCTCCCCCGCGCTGCGCTGACCCTGCATGCAGGCACACGTCGCAGGCCTCGGCCGTCACGTAGACACAACTTGCCCTCGTTTGTTGGAGCTAAAACTAGAAGAATCATTTAATACCACGTCATGTTGTGTGTTTAGTCTTTATGGTTCTAAATGTATTAATAGAGTTTACAAAGTGCTCTAAGTGAAAAGGAGCAAAAGAAAGGAGGTGAAACACAAGGAGACAAACTAAATGTGAGCTTAACTGTGAGAAATGAGTGGAGAAAAAACGTTAAACAGTTTTAGTAAAACAAAGGAAATCAGTGAATTAAAAAATATATAAAAGTAGATAAATGAGTGTATTACATTTGTTTTATTAAATAATAATAATGATACCCATAGTAAAATGAAGCAATACAACGGTGTCAACACAAAAATATATGGATTTAGCTTTAAATAGCGTGCGTGTTGCATTGTGCGTCTGTCAGAGAGCATCGGTGACACAAGTGTGACCAGAACATCCGAGCTCCAACACGTCTGACAGACGACTAAACTTAATCAGTCATTTCCTTCTCTGTCCATGAATGTGATCATATTTACGAGGCACTAGACGTCGACACACGTGTCCGTGAGTCACACGCTGGTGAAGACTGAACACACACACGTCTTACCCGTCCGAGTCCTGGTAGTTGATGTTGAGTCTCTTGGTGGAGCCCAATAACTCTGCAACAAGATGGAGAGGGGGGAGAGGGGGGAAGGGGTGAGGGAGGGGGTTATCAGCATTTGGTGACTTATTTGTCTTTTCATCAGAGCTCCAGAAATCCCTCCAATCCTGCCGGACCCCCAGTATGTGTGTGCTCCCCCCCCTCCTGCACTGCTCCCTTCCTTCCTTCCATCATCCCGACCGGGGGCGGAAAAAGAAGCTTTCCACCTCGTTTTCCTTCCCTGCCGCCCCCCCCGGGGGCTCTGGGGGGCTCTGGGGGGTGAACAGCGACACGCGTTGAGCTCCAGCATGTGGGGATTAAACCAAACAGATCTTCTTTCTAAAGGCAGCAGCACAGTTGTAAAAATAGCATAATTCAGTCAGCAAGACTGAACAAGTTGTGTTTTTTCCTTTTTCCACTCGCTCACAGACCGACTTCGTTCCGTACATCATGCAGTCAGTCTGCTGCCACAAGGTGCTCAAGTCAACCCTGAGTTCATTTAACTGACGTATAATGCAAATCCTTTCATTAGGAAGCTAAATGTATTCTATCCTAAAGGAGAGAACACAATACGGCCCAAAGAGCCTCATTCCAAGACTTCTAACGTCACGCGTCCACCTCCAGCCTCTCATGTGTGCTGGAGACCTGCTGTCCAACAAGACCCACTCAGGAGCCCGACCCCACGGCCTCCCATCCATGGGACCCCCTCCCCCGTCTCCCACCCCGCTGTGGGAAATCACATCTGTGTGTGAGTGAGAGAGACAGGAAGAGAATCCGAGGCATCAGTAGAGCTTAGTGCGGATCAATACACCGATCGGCTGATTGATTCAACGTTCATCATCGAAGGACAGAACAAGCCGTTGACGCTGCAGGGAATCACAATGAACATGTCGCACTATATTCTATACAACAAATGATAAGTCAAAGGGAATGAGCTGCAGCCTCGTCGGCGATGAAGATGTAATTCAATAACTTCTTAGAATTGGGCCGGAAATCATTTTGATGAACAATATTATTGTCATTTTTTGCCACTAACATAATGAATATATAATAGCATGACAATGCAGGTACATAAAAGCACAACAGGCTGGTAATTCTTCAGTGTGTATCTACATTAGTATTGGACTGGGAAAATATATCGAACATATTTTTGAAGAAAAAAACAAATGAAATGAAACCAAAAGCATGAAGAACAAGGTTAAGAGCACCGGGAGTCTGTATCTGCTCTTTGTTCTCATATCATGGCTGACATGTGACATTGGGAAGTAAACAGTAAAACAAGTATTTGAATACTACAGTACACGTGTGTGTATAGATACACAGTATTCACAGTACATACAGTGAGTCAAGAACATTGTTTTTCCACAGAAAAAGGTTCCGTTCATTGCGTCGTGTCTGGTGTGCCGTCCTGCAGCAGCCGGAGGGGGTCCGGGAAGGCTCGCCGATGGGGGGCGGACAGAGGGGCGTGGCCCCGGGGCCTGAACCGTCTGGGAAGAACAGGGCCTTTCAGGAGTTCTAGTTACGACACGAGCCGGCATTCCTCACATAGCACACCCACCACGCCATCCCACTCGTCCCCCTGACTGGATCTACTCGCTGCCCCCCCGTTCACACACAAGTAGCAGAGGGCTCCTTCACACAACAGCATCAATTAGAGTGGAGCTGGTGCAGTAAATCTTGAGCACTGGGTTTTCTTGCAGAAGCAGGCAAGTCACAGACTGGCTTCCTGCTGACATCCGACATAAAACAGAGCTGCTCCTGTGACCCCCCCGTGACCCCCACGTGAGCGTTGTTTTCATGCAACTTAAACGGCCAGAAAGGCCGTCGGGCGAGCGAAGTGACACGGAGGAGGAGAGCTGGAAACAATAACAGAAGTGACACGCTGGAAAGGCATCAGCGCATCTGTGCGTCTGCTGCTCTGGTTTCACACACGGCTGAAAAACTCATGTTGAAAAAGTCTTTGATCGCAGGTCACACGTGAAAAGAGAAAAACGAAGATAAAGAGTGTTGTGTTTATCTCCTAAGGCACTACATGACATTCAGGACATGAATGTGTGAGATTCAAGGCTTTCCATCTTCTCTATTCACCCAAGCAGGCGGTCAGGGACAGCGAGCGGCGAGCCGGACGTCACGGCGGAGGGAAAGGAGCGGCATGACGGAATGTTTCAACGACAAACCCTCCCAACACGGAGCTGCTTTCATGCGTGACGGCGGCGTCTCAACCACCGCCCTGTCGCACGCACATTACATGGGATAGACCGTTACCCATATCATATATCATATTACCCATATCGGATAGACCTCAAATGGGTCCAAGAATTCCGTAAATCTGCCCTTTTATTTATTTTATATCTGAGCATTTCTTCAATGTCTTCTGACAGCAGCTGTCACCTCTCTAAGAGTACCATCTCCACTTTGGTGTTTCAGTAATTACTGATCACCTGGTGAGAACGCTTTGGCTTTGTGCTCAAGTACTCGCCTCTACATGGGCAAAGTATTCCCTGCACGCACACCCACACGCACACGCACACGCACGCACGCACACACACACACACACACATGCACACGCACACGGTTTGTGGTTAGGACAGGACCTCATCAAGGGAAACACTTGTCTGAGGAACACTTCCATTTAAACAACTCCAAAATACCAAGGCAGGCCGAGAGGGGGCGGGGGGGGACGGGGGGGACGGGGATTCTCCAGCTGTCCCACAGAACTCCGAATAAGGCTCCAACGGCTTGAGGAGAACCCCTCCCTGCACGCATCACGCGGTTGTTGTTCATTGCAAGCGGGTGACACGTCGGTGGGGTCTAAAGGACGCAGGTGAGCAGATGGAGAACGGGTCCGGAGTGAGCGGACGGCCAGCCGGTGAGCCGGTGTTTGTGTCAAGTCTTGCCGGGTGGGAGCCATCGTGCAGCTGAGGGGAACAGGGGGGCAGACAGTCATTGCCTGTGGCAGCTTGAGCTGCTGCAACCCCCCCCCCCCCCCCCCAGAAAAAGAGCAGAGACTGCAGCACAGAGCTGAGTGATTCTCTTCAGAGGCTGCATGCAGGAATTGAGTAAATGACGAGAAAGATTTAACTTGTGAAGCTCCGGTTGGGTCTCAGCCTAATTGCCACGATTGCTTCAATTGATTTTGTCATCTGGGCCCAAAGGGGGGACACGCATTAACGCCTCAAAACATGTCTTCTATTGACATTACAGAGCGCGTAGTCATCAGCCACCACCCACACCCACTCAGGTGACATCACTGCAACCTGAAAAGCCCAATATATATCTGTGCACACACACATTTGGTCTCTGTGCAGACACACATGTGGACACGGTGCAGACACACATGTGGACACGGTGCAGACACACATGTGGACACGGCGTCCTGCTCCCTGCCGGTCAAACCTTCCATGTGCTCTGACCTCCTTCAAAAGTCTCAGGTCCCGTTTGATCTCGCATTCAGGTCGGACCTCCCTGCTGTCCATCAGAGGCCCACGAGGAGACGTCCAACGTCCCCGCGTGTCCTTTGTGCACCGCTTGTATCCATGTGTGTCATGGCTGTTGCATGTACTGTAACAGTGACCGGGAGCGTTCAAACTGACACTTTCTCCGCCATTTCTCTGTCGAGCCGTCGTCTGCGCGGAGGAACTAACTAGCTGGGTCTTCAGAAAAATACATAAATAAAACCCTGTCACATCAAAACATCTCCGGGCCTCATTATACAATACATTTGCTCCATTGTTAAAAAATGTAGAGAGTAATCTCCCGCGGCGCCTCCGGCAACTGGGTCAGACGCGTTCGGCACGTGCCGACGGAGAACAGGCCAGTGGGAGAGAAGCAGATCCTCCACGACAGGAAATGAGAAGACACCTGCAGGTCTGGAGTTGTTGGTTGCTTCCACCAGGAGAACCAGGGGGTTTTGATCCCACCTTAAGGTAGTCCGATTCAGCCGCACAATATCAAACAGCCTGATTTAACGTGAACTCTGTAACAAGCCGATTGATGAACTAAAGTAAATGTGCCTAACAGCAGCACATTACATCACATGTCATTTAGCGGACGCGTTTATCCAAAGCGACGTACAATAAGCGCATTTCAACCATAGGGTACAAACTCAGGAGAACAACTCCAAGTCTAATTCTTCCTACCTCACACACACATTCATGCTTAACCCTTTACTACGTATGTTGAACTGGAGTCTAAATAGATGAATATAATACAGAATAAAGTCACAGTTGAGTGGGACCAGACTTGGAACCTCGTTTCCACCAACTTCCATGTGAAACTACTGACCGCTGCTCGCCATGCTGCCGAGGCCACAGACGGAACAACGAGATGCGTTTCAGAGGCCACTTTGCTCGGCGACCCTCCAGCTAGTTAGTCAACCGTCGGGCTTGTGGGAGGTCAACCACTCCTACATGCACGCTCTCATTAGGCGGCAATGACCAATGCTGTGAACGTGAATGAGTGTTGGCTCATAGACGCTTCTGATCGAAAACTGTGCCAGTGGCAGTTACCCTTCAACGGGGTAACAACGTTTTATCAAATGCAGCGGTTTTTGTGTAATTCCTCACACGTCCATGTTTTGGGGAAAAGTCGTTTTTGCACTTCAACATGGAAAGCGAAGCGTCATCTAACAGCTGCTTCGGTTTGCAGAGACGCCAGATGATGGGAACAAACCAAGGAAGCGACCTCTGGCTCCTCCCATGTCACAGGTCGGCGCTGGCCTACATTAAATCTGACACACTTATCTTATATGAATCATTTTCATACTCTAGAAGGCACAGTCGCATATTAAACGACCACAAAGCCGGGAAGATACGAACAGACGGATTTTCTCTTTCTCCCTATTCGGAGACGGGGAGGAATCAGGATGCGAGAGGCGACGTAGAAAGATCAAAGCCTCCCGCCGATTGTCATTACCGCCGGCGCAGGCCGACTCCCATCCGGGAGAGACTGTCCTCACCCGCGCGCACACACACACACGCAGGGAGACAATCATTCCCTACTTGACTGTACAAGCACAAAAGTCAATGTACAAACTCCCAAATCACGGCAGACAGGTATGTGTTTTTATTTCAGCGAGTCTGAACACAACACGGAGACGCGCCGCCGCCTCGATGCTGCGTTCACGCACTCGTTTGTTGGTAACAGGAGGCAAAGAGATGCGGCCTGGCTGCACTCAACAACGTGCTGCCTGCAGCCAGTGAGAAAAACTGCTGCTGCGACCGCACACACACACACACACACACCACTTAATTCCTTTGGTAAATTCCCAAGCAATCCTAGACAAGCTACCCCATCTGTCAGGGGAGGCCAGGGCTCAGGATTAATGTGTGTGTGGTAGAAGAGCAGATGAACTCAGAAGCCTGCTCGCTGCCCACACGTCTGGTTAGTCAAGTAGAAGAGCGGTTAGCGTGGTTAGCGGTTAGCCAGTCGGCTGACGGGCCAACAAAAGGAGTTCTAAATTTAGTGCGTCTATGGTTGAAAGGTGTGTGTTTAGTCACGGAGACAACACGTGCACACGCACCTCTTCTTACGTGCTCTTAAGTCTAACAGACTCCTAATCCGACACTAGTCCACAGGAGTCGTCCTAATTCGAGGTATTGGGATGAAGGAGGCCAACATAATGGATTGGTGGGGGGGGGGGGCTTAAGTTGTTGACCCGCAGAAAGAAGCGCACCCAGAAGTTCAACACGGTTTCTTTGTCTCTCGTGAGATTGCGTTTGGCCCCTTTGCTCTAGCATCAAAGTTACAACGTGGCGTTTTGAAAGTGACTTTCCTCTGATTAACGTGACGATGTGTTGGTGTGACGCTGCACTCTTTCTGTAATAGTTCTTTCTTTGCGAACTAAAATGCACCATAAATCAGGGAATATTTTCAGAGAACGAGACCATTGTTCCCGTTTGGTGACCCTCTCGTCTCACTTCTGGTGGGAAAAGACAACGACATAGCGACCAAGTGTGGACCTTCAAACCAGAGGTCCACAAACCTGTGCGAGACAGCCCGGTGAGAACATCCACGATGTGTCGTGGAGGCGGCGTGTGTGCACAACTAAGTGACAGGGCCAGATGCTTCTGCTCCTCTGGTTGCTTTGGATATAGAACATTTTAAAAAGGGTGTGTGTTTTGAGAATGTTGTTGTCTGGACCTTTTAGTGCAAAACAACAGGCTAATTTAAGCGAGTTTCTTGACAAGGTGGATGATTTTGTGACCATCACAAAAATAAATCTGAAAGCATCAGGGTTCAATGACAATGGCAGGAAGAAGATCAAATTCTACATAATGTGAATAGAGACAGTGAGAGGAGAACAAGCCAAAGTTTTCAGAAGAAAAGACCATTAATGATTAATCAACGAGGAAACGCCTCCAGTGGGGATTGTGAACTTCTGCTTCTGAGAAATGAGCAGAATTCTTGAGCAATATTCCAACGGAAAGCCGGATGAAAGCAGTGGGTTTCACTGCAGTTCGGGCTGATCCCAAGAAATGCGATTGTTCTCCTTGAGAGGAGACACCGGCTGTCCCAGAACAATGAGCTCCTGCCCTCACAGGCACACGACAAACCCTCCTCCAGCCCGCGGCCACCGCCATACTCGATCGGTTGCTCCAGAGCTCCCTCTCAAATGTGAGCCGCTTTATTACATTAAAGATTAATACTAATACGAACAAAAAAAAGTGTGAATGTTGGAGGGCTGGTTCACCAAAGGATGATGAGACGGCGTCCACAGCACCACAGTGAGTAAGGATCAAGTTGCCGACACAATGGCTGCTCAAATATGATCTCGCTGCTTTGTCGTGGCTGTTTGTCCATCTGTCCCGTCGCGTTCACCGTGACGGAGGACAGGGCTGTGCGTCCACATGAAAGACACCTGCAACAAAAGACATCGTAATCATGAAGGCCTTTGAAGGCGAGACACTCCCAGTCCACCGGCCGTGCGAGGAGCAGCCTCTGGGCCAGATGCCTACACGCTGTCGGCCTTACTGAGCAGAACCGCCGCGTGCATCCACGGCGTGCCCCCCCACTAGTGAACGGCTGAGCATGAAGACGAGGCCGTGCAAAGTCTGAGCACCCAACGTGGTGTCAGCGGATGGGAGAAGAAACGTCCCGTCTCAGCTCCCTGTCCATCAACCTGCCTCAGCGTCAGCGCTAATCCCCTCGGGATACCGAAAGGCTTTAGGCGGGGGAGGGGGGGGGGGGGGCCATGGGGGGTCCATGTTGCCAGAAAACCACGGATTTGAACAAATTAGTAGTTTCTTTACCAATTATTGGTCGGAACAGAGAGTAAACTCAGGAAATTCGATTGTTTTGCATAATTATTGTGAGGACAGGTCCTTTTAGAGAAATGGCTCCATAATGTGAGGCAACGAAAATCAGCAAATCTGTAAATAAATTGAGACTTTTCAGTACTCTAGATCAATTTTACATACGTATACATCTTGGAAGAACGGACTTCAAGCATCAGATATTGGGACCTTAAGTGAGCTTTGGCCCCACGGCGGCTCGGGGCCCCTCTCCTCCTGCGGCCCTCGCTCAGTGTGGGAGAAACGGCGCCTTTGACCGAACAGCATAGTGGGACGTCTGATGAGTGTGTGTAAAGCCAGTGAACCACGACACGCTTCACTTACTGGAGATGAACACAAAACGGAGAGGACCTCGTGGCCGCTGCCGCGCCAACGGGGATGAATGTTTTAATCTGATACACTGGACAGAAGAACAGAAGCAGTTTGCAGCACAAACTGGAAGCATCATTTCCTCTGCTGGATCTACACACAAGTGGCCGACACACCCAGCTGGACCAACTCTGCGTTCTTGTCCGTCCACCACGGGCTCGGTACCTCGTAGACCCCCGAGATGCGCCCCCGCTTCCTGAACAGGGATGGAAGCTGCAGCCCGGCCCGAGGCTCGGCCGCTGCGACCTCCCCGGAGGCGCTCGCTTGTGTGCCAGTTGGGTTTGTTTGCAGAGCGCCCGAGGTCACAGAACACACTCCCAAATGATGACAAATGTGTTGGAACAAACATTGTTGTTCACTGACGCCGGAAATAAAGTGTAAGGTTTGTCCTGTGGGTGACCGGAGCAAACTGGCATATTACGATTTATCCCACAGGAAGCATGAAAGTCTCCATGAAACATTCAACGTGATGATCAAGTATCATGAGTCGATATCTTCAATGTTTCTCTGTCATCACCGGGGGGGGTTCAAGAGAAACGGTTTGGGAACCACTGGGGGGGGGGGGGGGGGGTTGTGGGAGCGCAAAAAGCCCCGCTCTTTATCTGGGAACCATGACGACCGTGGTCCAAAGTAAACCAAACGTCACGGCAACACTGTTGCTCTTGGGACAAAGTGCAAAACAAAAACAAGGTGTGTTTAGATCCACACGGAGCGATCTCACCAGCTACTGGAGGGATGCATGTGATGCACAGACATGCATGTGGACCCCTCCACCCCACACACACTCCTCCCCCCTCCTGCCAGTGTCCGGCCTGAAAGCAGCTTGAATATTGATCATTAATCTGGTTCCTTCATTACAGAAGAACGATCTCTGTATTATTTATTTTCCATTGATTAAAACATCTATTTTGTATATATTTCTATATGTCTACAGCTGGCTTTTCGTATTGCTACCGAGCCGCTCATCCAAAACGAATGAGGGTGCCTTGCTTAAGGGCACCTCGGTGGCAGCATAAAAAAAAAGAGCACTTTCAACCCGCCTCATTTTGCCAGAGCCCGTTCGTTGGTTTCCAACGCACAGAAGCAGATAATATCACTTTGAAATGTTCCCTGACAGCCGCGGCTTTGTCCCCCGAGCTCGTCACCGGGCCGCCAGCCGTGCCGATGAAAGCCAGAACAGATAACGCCACAAAGAGACTCCGACTTCACGGCCCGCTCCGGCCTCCGCTTGGCAGAGCGCCGGCGCCTCCAAACAATGTTACTGTACAGCTTACAGCCCGCGGAGCACACGGCGATAAGCGCTGAGGAAAAGGACCCGCGCTCAACACATTAGCATGCGTTGTTCCGCAGCTTGATTCCACTCAGCAGATCGTCCAGACGAAAAGTTCTATGTAAACGAGGGAACTCCCACCCCACCATGAACGCCCTTCACCCCGGGCAGCGCCGTACTCACTGGTTTTGTTGCACTTGACTTTGGAGAGGAGCTTGTGGGCCAGCAGCAGATCTCCGGTCTTCACTGCCACCAGCAGATCCTGTTCCTTCCCCATGACCACAGGCCCGACCGCGTGAAGCGCTCGCAGTCAACGTCTTCCTTCTTTCAAAGCTCCTTCAGGCGAACGGTTTGGACAAACATTTGCCGGCCAGTTAGCAGGCGGCGGCGGGATCTCGGCCGCGAGACGACGTTGGACCGACTGCTCGGCGGCATCTAGGGTGAGGTTGTGCAGGAGATCTCTGTCCTCCCATTGCTGGAGCCTGTGTGCTTCGTCTCCGCTGGTTTGATGCTGGTCTTGGATCGGGAGTCACCGCAGGGCCGGTGGAGATTCAGTTGCCTGCAGGACTGAGCGTTTGCCCATAATCAGTCTCGCTCAGCCTGGAGAAACAGAGAAATGGCTTTAAGTCGAGGGTTAGGAATAGAACATGAACAAATGACCATGTGATCGCATCTCATTTCCCTGCTCTAATAAATATGGACATCGTTGTTCTTTGCAAAGACTAAATTCGTTGTTGATTTTAACGGTTTGAGAAGCACTTCCTGTGCCTGCTCTGCCCGGAAAGCTAAAGAAATCACAACAAATTACCCCACAGTTGTTCCATGCACACGTGCATTATCTCCAAGGGCTCATCAAAATGTTCAACGTCGAAGACAAAGCCAGCCACGCTCGAAAACACAGAAGGCATTTCACTTTCATTTTCAATGACTTTGAGAAAACTGGAACCCTCATTTTTACATAAATGGCAAACGATTCATTGATTCACTTTTGTTGGACTTCTAAAGTAACCAACAGATAAACAGTTGAAACGTGACCCGGTGTGTTTTCATCCCTCGGGAGGCTGCAGCTTCCGTTACTGGTCCTGTGATGGGATGACGTCCATCGAGAATTTCCCTGAAGAACTTTTCCTTGATTCGTTCCCCAAGAAAGAAGGTGAGTTACAGCTGACCGCTGAGCCTGACATTCAACCCCCGTGAGGAAGACAAAACCTAAACAGGAAATCTAGTTAAACGCTGCCACTACTCAAACAGGACGTGAGCCAAAAAGCCTCCAATTACAGACCTACAGTCCTCTACGTGTCCTCCACCACAATTAGAGCTATTTGTTCACAGGAGTCTTTAATCTCCTCGACATCACAAAGGTAAATAATACGTGTCAGCAGCGGGCTTTTGTCATAAACAACACAACAGTTACTCCCAATTTGGGGTTTGTGGATCAACAGCTGAGTTACTCCTCTGCACCGCCGGGCGACCACGCAGCAGCAGAGCCGGACAGCAGATCCCAACGCACGTCTTTGCACTGACACATGACCTAAAAGTGGCCCGGCATCCGGCCAGGCAGCTAACCAGCGCGCCGCCACGAGCCAACATGTAAACAAGGAGCGCAGAATGGGCCGGTTAGCCGAAATGTCAGTGGGGGGGTTGTGACAGTGGGGTGATACGTCAATGGAATCCTGAGTGACGGGAGTCAAACATGTAGCCCATGACACAGCCATGACGAAGCCCATGACACAGCCATGACGAAGCCCATGATACAGCCATGACGAAGCCCATGATACAGCCATGACGAAGCCCATGACACAGCCATGACGAAGCCCATGATACAGCCATGACACAGCCATGACGAAGCCCATGACACAGCCATGACGAAGCCCATGATACAGCCATGACGAAGCCCATGACACAGCCATGACGAAGCCCATGACACAGCCATGACGGAGCCCATGACACAGCCATGACGGAGCCCATGACACAGCCATGACGAAGCCCATGACACAGCCATGACGAAGCCCATGACACAGCCATGACGAAGCCCATGATACAGCCATGACAATGATACAGCCATGACATTGATACAGCCATGATGAAGCCCATAATACAGCCATGACGGAGCCCATGATACAGCCATGACGGAGCCCATGATACAGCCATGACGGAGCCCATGATACAGCCATGACGGAGCCCATGATACAGCCATGACGGAGCCCATGACGGAGCCCATGACGGAGCCCATAACACAGCCATGACATTGATACAGCCATGATGAAGCCCATGATACAGCCATGACATTGATACAGCCATGACGAAACCCATAACACAGCCATGACATTGATACAGCCATGATGAAGCCCATGATACAGCCATGACGGAGCCCATGACGGAGCCCATGACGGAGCCCATAACACAGCCATGACATTGATACAGCCATGATGAAGCCCATGACACAGCCATGACGAAGCCCATGGCACAGCCATGACGAAGCCCATGATACAGCCATGACGAAGCCCATGACACAGCCATGACGAAGCCCATGACACAGCCATGACGAAGCCCATGACACAGCCATGACGAAGCCCATGATACAGCCATGACAATGATACAGCCATGACATTGATACAGCCATGATGAAGCCCATAATACAGCCATGACGGAGCCCATGATACAGCCATGACGGAGCCCATGACGGAGCCATGACGGAGCCCATGATACAGCCATGACGGAGCCCATGACGGAGCCCATGATACAGCCATGACATTGATACAGCCATGACGAAACCCATAACACAGCCATGACATTGATACAGCCATGATGAAGCCCATGATACAGCCATGACATTGATACAGCCATGACGAAACCCATGATACAGCCATGACATTGATACAGCCATGATGAAGCCCATGATACAGCCATGACGGAGCCCATGACGGAGCCCATGACGGAGCCCATAACACAGCCATGACATTGATACAGCCATGATGAAGCCCATGATACAGCCTTGACATTGATACAGCCATGACGAAGCCCATGATACAGCCATGACGAAGCCCATGATACAGCCATGACGGAGCCCATGACGGAGCCCATGAGACAGCCATAACGGACCCCATGATACAGCCATGACGGAGCCCATAATACAGCCATAACGGACCCCATGATACAGCCATGATGAATATTCTGCTCTGACTGAGCTAATCAGTGAAAGTGAATCATTAGGAAGTCGATTTGTTGCACGTGACAACTTGATTTTAAGTCTCCATTAAGGGTCAAACAGGTCAACGGCCGGTTGGAGGACACAGTCCCATTATTAGCTCCGACCATTTAATCCCACCCGGTTTGCAAGTAAACGTGTGTTACATTGGTTATAAAAAGTTTAAAGAAGTGTAAGAAATCCTTCCTATTGTTCGTAAATTCTGCATGCGTGAAACAGCAGCATCTCAGGAGGACTTGGACTTCATCACGACCGCTTCATCTTCATCAAAACAAACAGCGTCGGCGGCGAGGAGGCGGAGACAGTTGGTCAAAGTTGAGATTTAATGAAACAAATACGCCGAATTTACTAGAAAACGTGAATGCTTCGGCCAGGCGACCGAAGACGAGGGTCACATTTCTACTGTTGGCGACGCAAAGTCCCCAAAACACCAGCGCTCCTGTGACGCGCGCGCGCGCGCACACACTGAGGTGAGCGCGAGCGCCTTTTCAGAATAAGTTAATTTAGTAAAGAGAGGAATGTTCTCACCTGTTGTAGGCAGCGGCCGCAGGTGGAGGCAGACACACACACACACACACACGTTCACCGCGGAGTTACTGAGGGAGGAGCGCGGGGCGGCAGCGACGCGGACGAGCTGGCGTCAAGTGAGAAGAATCGTGCATGTGACTTCCGGCCGCAGCTGTCAAAGTAAAGTTTTTATAGATGATTGTTATAAACTTGAATTATCTGTCTCTTTGCATGTTTTGAACCCCCCATAGGGGGTTTTACTTTAGTTTATATTGCCCTGATTTTGTGGGATCTGGGAACGTTTAAGTAGCGCTGCCCGCCATTATTATGTGTTTTTATTTTGAAATGTGTACAATTGCCCCATTTTATCGTCTTATTTAAGTTCCAATTAACTTTGTAATTGTGTTGCTATTAAATCTACATACCATTTTGAGACCAGGTTCATTGGCACAGACGGACACACACAATATTCACACAATTTTTGTTTAGCAGGGACTCAAATGTATAATTGTTTTTAAAGTGAATGCACCCGTCTGTTGGGTGAAAGCAGTAATGCAACGTCCTATTGTCTCATACATATTTTTATTTATTTAGACTACTTCGGAAAAAAACGATACAGCAATTAAGCCGTTGATGTATGAAGAAAGAAAAGCCCCATTAAGGCCTCTGGAAAAGTCTGGTTGTGTGGTGGCGACATCTGCTGCCCAATTACTGTCATTAACCTTTTATTGGCCGCAGTCCTGAAATTTTAAATAAATTAATACCAAAAAGATTAAACAAATAACCCCAACCTCAGGGGGCAGTTGTTAAAAACATATCTTTTGGGATCAGAATCATCGGATTCGATTTTCTAATAAGATTTTGTAGGCTCAGAGGGATTTAGCTAATTTGGACTTTTTTTTCGTGGAGTGTGATCCAGTGAGAGCGAGGAAGTCAAGCGACTGCCTTGCGAGTAGCTGACTGGCAGTTCCAGAGGCCTCCTGTGGCGACTGTGGGTGGGTGGGGAGCAGGTCGTCCTCCAATCAGAGGGTTGTCGGTTCGATCCCAAGCCCGGCTAACCCGCATGTTGTTGTGTCCTTGGGCAAGACACTTAACCCAACATTGCTCCTGTAGCTGCAACTACAGTGTGTGAATGTTAGTTACTGATGGCAGGTGTCACTGTGTGCGGATGATCCTGTCATCAGTGTATGAATGGGTGTGAATGGGTGAATGATGTCATGTAGTGTTAAAGCGCTTTGAGTGGTCAGAAGGCTAGAAAAGCGCTATACAAGTACAGGCCATTTACCATTTACCATTCCTGTGACGAGGTGCTGGACGCGTGTGGAATCAGGAATCAGGAAACATTTATTGCCAAAATATGTCAAACATACAAGGAATTTGTCTTGGCGGCTTTGCGTGACAGTAGACAGTGTAACAATAGACAACAAGACAGCAGTGCACAAGTAATAAAATAAAGTAAAACGAAATCCTAATGCAATGGGTTAGTAGAATAAGGCTATGGGTTAGTATACAACAAGAGAATAAGGTTAAAGTTAAGAATTTAAAATATTAAAAAAGTTAAAAAAATATTAAGCATAAAGTGCACTAGCGAACAAGTGACAAAGTGACGAGTGACGACAAAGTGAAAAATAACAGTTAAAGTGACATGTGCAGTATGAAGGGGAGTGACCGGTGGAGTGTTATAGTCAGTCAGTGGGGAACCGGCTCTGTTGATGAGCCCGACTGCCGACAGGAAGAAACTGTTGGTGTGGCGGGAGGTCTTAGTCCTGATGGACCTCAGCCTCCTGCCAGATAGAAGCGGCAAAAACAGGTTTTGTCCGGGGTGAGAGGGGTCGGCTACCATCTTTATAGCTTCAGGGTCCAAGAAGCGAGTCCTGCAGGGACGGCAGATTGCAGCCGATCAGCGCCTTGCTAAACTTATATTTTGACTCTGTGTACAAGTCTTTGTCCCCACTCCTAAATGCCCGATCCTTCTGCAGACGTAGTGTTCTGAGTTCCACTGTGGACCAAGGTTTGTCGTTGTTGTAACGGTACACAGCTGTCCTCACAAAAGCCAGTGTAGGAAGTTACAGCCTCTGTTAACTCATCCAGACTGTCAGTAGCAGTCCTGAAACGATCCCAGTCTGTGCAGTTCGAAGATCCGGACCTGCTTTGCCGGAGAGCTCCGTGTCGCGGTCCGCTCTGAGCAGCTGGAAGCCCGCCAGCTGGAGCGCGGAGACAGATCTAGCATGAGGCCTGTAGTATCTGCGGGTCGAGCCTAAACCCTAACCATCATTTGCACGTGCCGCAAGAGGAAAGACAACACACGTAACACACTTGCAGCATGTAGCCTTTGCTCAAACAAAGATTGTCGTCTCCTTGTGACAAACAGCCACATATCGAGAAGCAAGAACAGGATCGGCTGTATGTCCTCCATTTTTGTTTGCGGTTAGCTTTCAGCTTTCGCGCGATCGAATGACGTCAATCTACTTTCCGTCATATACGACGCCTATCAAGTGACGTTATCACTACTTTCTGGAATACACCACCCCTATCAAGTAAGGGTACTTACTCTCCTCTGGTTTCTACTCGTGTCATTCTGGCTGGTGGTTCGCCCTAGTGGTGGTTCTGGTTCCGCTGCCATCAGAGTTTCCTGGGGCAAAGTTACAGGGCAAGGCCGAAGATTGTTACGGTGGGCTGTTTTGGTGGGGCCCTCTTTTCCCTCGGGCCTAATGAGGTACACGGGTCCGTCTGGGTACACCCTTTCTACAATGACCACGGGTGTGAACCAACGGGAGGTCAGCTTACCCTGTGTCTCAACAGAACTCGCTCACCTGGAAGGAGGTCTAGTGCACGGGCCCGCCGATCATAACGTCCCTTATCCCGTCCTTGTTGTTGCTCGGAGTGCTTCTGGGCCAAGCGGTAGACCTTACCCAGGAGCTGGTGTTGATGTTGGACCCAGCCATTTGTAGTGTAGGTCTCTTCCTGCACTGTTACTCCATGAATTCAGTCTATTGGCAGTCGTGCGTGGTGTCCAAAGACCATGAAATGGGGTGTCATGTTGGTAGTTCTATGTGTAGTGTTATTATACACCTGAAGCAAGGCTGGCAGCTTAGCTTGCCACTGTGCCCTTTCCTCTTCTAGTAGAGTCCCCAACAGGCCCAAAAGGGTCTGATTGAAACGTTCGCATGCCCCGTTTCCCTGTGGGTGGTACGGTGTTGTTCGGCTCTTTCGGCATCCGTATAGTTGGCACAACTCTGTGAAGAGGGCCGATTCGAAGGCACCCTCCGAATGGATTTGTTCTGAGTAGCCGAAAACCTGATGAATCCAGACAGCACGATCAGTAGTCGTGGCTGACTGGTCCTTCGTAGGGACAGCCACAGCATATTTGGAGAATAAATCAGTCATCACCAGAATGTAGGGGTGGCTATCGTCGGATTGCCCAAGTGACAAATAATCTATACCCACAATCTGGAACAGATAACTTCACTTCACTTCACTTCACTACCCTTACTTGATAGGGGTGGCGACCTCGACAGTCCCGGTCTCCTCCCCGTGCAGGTGAAGCACCCGTTGTGTTTGGACATCTTCTGCTGACACCCCATGGAGTTCTGCAAGGACTGTCCTGGGAGAAATCTCGACGACATAAGGGTGGGGGTTACACAGGCGAATTGGCACATAACCCCCCCTCGTGGTGACTAAGGCCCTCCCCACTCGCCATTCTACATCATGCTGGGATAATGGTTCAACCAATAGGGTACGCCCTGAGGAAGACGAATCTTAGCTCGTCCGGCCCCACACCAAGAGTTCCGATTCTGCAGAAACCACAATAAGCCTCTCCCGGATGGAGGCCATGCATAAGTTCTTGCCAGCAGTCGGTTATAATGTTCATTCCCAAAATGGCCCGTTCTGCACCTAAATAGTCATCATTAACAATAAAAACTCCTTTATTATGCAGCTGAACACCACCCACCTAAGGCATAGCCAATATATGGGATTTGCAGACCATTTGCAGCTTTCAATGACAACCAGCGTGACTCCTCTCCCACCTCCACATTTCCCAAGCGCTGTCTAAACAGAGTCCGGCTCATCAGGGTCACCTGTGAACCAGTGTCGAGCAAACAAGGTATTATTTGGCCATTAACCTCCACCTCCACCCCTGGACACTCACCCATTAGAGCGGGCCGTAGAGAGGAAGTTGAGATGTCCTTCACCACCCCCACCGGCCGGCCCGCTGCGGTGGGGGGTTCTGAAAACCCGTCGAGGGCCGCTGCCGCTTGGGGCAATTCCTTTGTACATGACCAGTCTCTCTGCAATCCAAGCAGATTGGTCGACCTTGCGAGTCGCACTGGTAACTCATTGCCTGGTTAGAGGTAAACGAGGTGTCAGCCGTATGGCCCCTCTCTTATATCGGAACGCCCAGGAGACAGAGACCACAGGGAATATATATAAAAATAGTTTTATTTTTATAAAAGGTAGGAATAAGTTATATCTTAAAATCGTAGAGACAGTTTATCTCTTAAAATCACAATCCTCTAACCAGTCACCTATCCATCTGGAACAATCCAATCTTCTGGGTGGCCAAACTTTCACCTATCCAGATTATCCTCTGTTCCGTCCGTATTCCTCTCTGCGTTCCAGGTGGAAGCAATAGAGTTATTTTGTCAGCTAAAGGAAGTTTACATAAGGGACAGCAGTCTTTACAACTCACACAAAAACCATGCAGGTAAAATAAGGTAACACAACACACTAATCACTGCAAACTAAAAGAAACACACAACTTCATTCCCAATAGGCTGACAGAAACGCTCGCCAAATCATGGTTAACAGACCCGAACCGTAACGACCCGACCCGTACCGTACCGCTCGGTGGAAACGCGCCATAAGTCGCTTTGGATAAAAGCGTCAGCTAAATGACCTGTAATGTAATGTTATAAGTACAATTTAAGCGCTACAATTTGTTTTTTAGTGGAGGTAGAGTCTGAAGAGGTGTGTCTTTAGTCTGAAGATGTGAAGGCTCTCTGTGGTCCTGATGTCTTCAGAGAGCTCGTTCCACCATTTAGGAGCAGGACAGCAAAGAGTGGAGATCTAGTCGAGTGTTTTGCTCTCAGTGAGGAGGAACAAGCAGTTTATCAGATGCAGAGAGGAGAGTGCGGGTCGAGATGTCGGGTTGGACCAGGTCCTGGATGTAAGCTGGACCCCATCCATTCACAGCACGGTACGTGAGCTCCAGTGTTTTGAACTGGACGAGCCACCGGTACCAGTGAAGAGAGCGGAGGAGTGGAGTAGTGTGGGAGAACTTAGGAAGGTTAAAGACCAGCGGACTGCTGCATTCTGGATGAGCTGCAGAGGTGGAATGGTGGTAGCAGGAGACCTGCAGGAGGGAGTTGCAGTAGTCCAGGAGGGAGATGACAAGAGCCTGAATCAGTACCTGCGCTGCCTTCTGAGTGAGAAGGGGACGTATTCTCCTGATGTTGTAGAGCGTGTATCTACAGGATCATGTTGTCGCAGTGATGTTGGGAGTCAGGGAGAGTCGGCTATCGAGTGTCACACCGAGGTTCCTAGCGGTTAAAGTGGGCGTTAGCACGGAGCTGCCAAAGTTGACCTTCAAGTCCTGGGTCAGAGAATCTTGTCCCGGAAAGAGAAGTAGTTCAGTCTTGTCGGGGTTGATTTTCAGATGGTGGGCGGATCCACTGAGAGATGTCAGTCAGACAGGCAGAGATCCGAGTGAGGGAAGGAGAGAATTAGTTGGGTGTCATCGGCATAGCTGTGGTAGGAGAAGCCATGCGAGCGAATGACAGCGCCGAGAGAGTTGGTGTAGAGCGAGAAGAGATGGGGACCCAGGACGGAACCCTGAGGAACTCCAGTAGTAAGAGGACAAGGTTCCGACACAGAACACTCGCCAGGTTACCCGGTAGGTGCGGCCGTCGAGGTAGGACGAGAGAAGGGAGAGAGCAGAGCCTGAGACACCAAGTTCCTGAAGGGAGGAAATAAGGATCTGGTGGTTGACTGTGTCAAATGCAGCAGAGAGGTCCAGAAGGATGAGGACAGAGGAGAGAGAGGCTGCTCTAGCAGTGTGGAGTTGCTCTGAGACTGAAATGGCCTTGAAGCCTGACTGGTGGGGGACAAGGAGGCCAAATCTAACTCTGTAGTTTTATAAACTAGGAAAGTTGAAACCACACACTAGGGTCAATATAATCTAATCACTTTAAGAAAATCAACAGGGCAGGTTTAGTATTAGCCATCATTTAGTCCGGATCTACGATGTGAACGGTTCATGTCTTCGTTTGGTCTTCTCACACAACGCCCTTTTAGCAAGATGGCAGAACCAATCCCACATGAACGGTGCTGAAGTGGCATCCATGTTACTCATTACCTCATACCGGCAGGAGGGAAAAAAACGTAGCATTTTGCTCACTGATGGTTGGAAATGGCTGAGATATGCAATTAGTTTAAAGTCCACCTGAAATCACTTGACCATCCTTTTGTCTGGTCAAAATGAATGGTCATCGTTTAGGAATTAATTAATTTTTAATTTAATTTTCTTTAGGCTTGTGATTTTGCGGTTTGAATGCAATCGGTTTACAGAGCAGAGTTGCTGTAGCAGATAACAAAAACAAAAAAGGAGTTGGACTTATGGATCCTCTAAATGTGTTTATGGGGCCCTTAAAGTGCAACATTGACAAGGCTACGCTTGTCTCCCTCAGTACAACCAGGCAGACAAGTTTAACTGTAAAAGCAGATGTTACATTTTATTAACAAATTTAAAACACAGGTTTTTACAATCATCCTCCGTGTGTCAGACACAAGTTGGCTTTTCAGTTTGTGCCTCCGTGGTCGGTCGCCTCCGAGCGATGTGTTGGCTCAACAGAGCGACACCTGCAGACGCAGCAACACAAACCAGATGTGTTTGGAACCGAATCACCGGCAGTGCTGTCAATCGACGAGCCGAATGGGAACAGAGAGGAACATGTCATCATACGTGACCACGGTTCCACAGTGGGGGATCCACACAACACCTCTCCCATTTATGGGTGCTGGCTTTAACCAGCAGTCCCTGATTAGCAATGGCTAATTTTATCCGCTCCGCTAGGGGGCGGAGTGAAGGAGTTTAGAGAGACAAGAAAGTAATCATTTAAAAACAGCAAAAAGTACTGTAAGTGCGTTCTGGTTTGCACAGGAGGATTAGGGTTTTTGAAGCTCAGCCAATCAATCTTTTTGGGAAATGAGCTTGTTTGCGTTTTCGTAAAAAGTTGCATGGGAAGCTGAATATAATAGTAAATCTGAAGCTAAAGCTCGCAGTTTGTTAGCTTAGCATGAAGGCTGGAAGCCCAAGGTAAGCGTGGCTCCGTCTGCTTAGGGAGCATTTTCTTTGTTTGTGTGAGAAGAAGTGTGCAAACAATACAAGTTTAGGATGTCACTTCCAGTCAAAACAACCTGGATGATAATCCCTGTGACATCACCACCCAGAAGGTATATCGCCAAATAGAGGTGTCACCAACAGACAGTCAGACTGGCTGCTTCCAGCCTTAATGCTAAGCTAAACATGTAGCGTCATGTTTAGCATGCAGAGATCCGTGTCAATCCTCTCATCAAACTCACAGCACGAGAGGTAATAAGTTCTTTAAGTGCCAAACTAGTTCTTGAAGCTATTCTTCTGTTCAGGGAAAGAACACTGAACCTTCTCACGCTTTTAACCAAAATAAATTAGAGAAAACCTATTGCACAATGTATTGGGAAAAAATAAAGTTTAAAAAAGCACGAGGGAAACAAAAATTTGTATTATTCTGTACAGTTCTAGTGAATTAGATTCAGTCTGGCGCGTCGTGTTTATACAGTGGATAGAACGCTAAGCTAACGCTTCACTACGCAGAGTCAGTGACACGTTCCCTCATTCGGACTCTGCCAACACATAATATGGTACATTGGAGTATATGCACACAAACACACAAATGCATATATGACAACAATAACGTGTGCACACATACATATTCTCTCCAGTCTGCAGGCACTCCCTATAGTTTGGTTAGGTGGTGTTAGTCGACAACAATCTCAATACATGTAATCCGTCTAACCATCTGCATCATCTATGCGATTCAAAAATAACCCTCCTTCGGAAATTCCTCAGAAGACGTCGTAAAAATTGCCATCGTGCCGCTTTCTCTTTTCTGTAGCGCTTGGTTTGCGAGTCAATCCTCCGAAGAGAGCGGCTGTTGGTGCCTCCACCCGTCCGGCCTCCGCTGTGCGGGTCGGTGCTTCGCTCCCTTTGTCCTGCCCTCACGTGATGCTCCTTTTCACAGAGTCTGTCAAGACGAGAAGAAGAAATGCAGCGTGGGACCTTTCCTCCACAAAAAAAGGAGGGGTGTCAAGTCTCCACGTGGGTCAAAGGTCAGATTTTCTCGTCGGTCATTTCCAGGAACTGGGCGTACACGTCCCGGGCACACTCCCCTTTCTGGTTGAAGAGGAACTTGTAGTAGCTGCCGTCAGCACAAATGGCTGCAGAGAGAAACGACAGGGGAATAAAGGCCGGTCAGCACACAGCGGGGCGCCTTGTTGTCCTTGTGACGCAGCAGCTTAATGCAGATTGGGGAAACAGTCAGTTGGGTTCTTGTGTGCAAGTGAAGGGCTTGACGTTGACTCAGTGGGGGCGGACTCACAAACATGGGAACGACAGGATCTATGGATTAGCAATAGACAAAACGGTTCTTGAAGTCGCTCCGATGGCTTTTGTGACGACCGATCAAGACACTGAAGGATGAGTCACTCGCTATCGGCCGTCACAAAAGGAAGTCAGAGTCAACATATCGAATTGGGTAATAACGTTACGGCGTCTGAATAAGCGGAGCTCACTGGCGGGTTTGTATGCAACCTGTACGGTTGGGCTTCTCTGTTCTTAACAAACTCTACGGGGAGTCCAATATCAGTATTACCCATAGCAATGATGACATACTTCACAACCTGCAGCGGGTCCCCCTCCAATCAGTAAAACCTAGTTTGTGCCTTTGGTGGTCTGGGCTTGGGGGGGCAGAGGGAGGAACGCTGAACTCACCGATGACAGCGTTGGGCTCCGTCCCAAAGGCGCACACGCAGGGAGAGCCGGACGGGACCTGGAACTTGGAGAAGCTCCACTTGGAGCTGAAGTATTTGGGAAGAAAGCTGGCCGACGCCAAACTGGGGAGGAACACGACTCATTATCATGCGGCAGACTAGATTTGATCCGACGCGTTTGGGAAAACAAAACGTCGGTGTAGACTGACCTTGACTGTTTGTTCCTTTTGGGGTCCTCTGCGGCGAAGATGTGCACCGTGCCGTGGTCACTGGACACGCAGATGAGGGACGCGTCCTGGTTGAAGTTAATGCTGCGAACAACAGAACGAAACAATGACAACCAGGAGCTTTCCTGGGCCACACCTGCAGACTCATGACATTGCCTAATTTACTAAATTCATTTTCAGTCTGGGCACGGAGAGGTGGGGTCTCCACTCTGCTCTAAATGCAGCAGGAACCACAGCACGAGGCGCTGCTGAGCGACACGTGCATTCACGTCAGCTCTATTTGTGGCCAGTCGCTTTTGACAGGGAAAAAAAGTTGCCCAGGGTGTTTGGAAAGATTTAGCGAGAAAGCCGCGAGGTTGGCAACACGGGTTTGGAGTGAAAGGAAGCAACGTGCAGCCTGGACGTGCATCATGGACGTGCATCATGGACGTGCATCATGGACGTGCAGCCTGAGCGCGTCCACTTGAGCAGTCATGCTCCAGGCAACGCTGTTGTTAGAGATGTAGCCGGTGCTGGCACACGATGCTCACCAGTAAATGTTGGCAGCCTGAGAGCCTCGTCTCAGCTCCTGTATGAGCTGACCCGCGGACGTGTCGAAAATTCGGATCAGAGTACCCTGCAAAAAAAAACACACAACATGGATCAGACCCCGAGACGATGGAAAGCAACAACAAAAAAACAAAACCATCCCGTTGGCCTCGGCCCGGCTCACTTTCTCCGACGCCGTAGCTATTCTCGTGCCCTGCAGGTTGAGCGCGATGCAGCACAGCGCCCCCTCGTGGGCGGGGATATCCACCGGGGGCTTCTCCGTGTTGGCCAGGTCCACTATCTGCACGTGGCCCGAATGAGTCGCAGGGAACGCCAGCAGGGAGTTGTTGCTGTTGGGACACAGCACGCACAGACCTGAGGAGAGGGGGGGTCTGCTTAGGCACATTCATGCAGACTCACTAATAGCAATGCTCATGGTGAATGGACATCATCGTTCACACATCAACATCCTGTCTTAACTAACAGTCACAGCTACAGGAGCAATCTGGGGTCAAGTGTCTTGCACAAGGACACCAGCTGGGCCGGGGATCGCACGGCACACTGACCTTTGGGGTTGTAGCAGGTCTCAAACACATGCAGCTGATGGGGGTTGTGGGTAAAGGTGAAGACTTTGATCATCGAGTCCAGGACCACCACGATCCTGAGAACAGAAGGGTCTCATCAGCACAGCTGGGTGGTTCGGCAGAGACGTTAGCGTCTCCAGCTACACGCATTATTACACACTTGTTTAACGGTTGTGATGGCGACATTCTCTTTTCACCTGTCACGCCGAAGCTTCACGGCTTTGACTTCTGTTGAGAACTCAATCTCGATCACCGTCTTCTTCTTCAGGTCGTCCCAGATCATCACTAGAAAAAGAAACAGCAACATGAGCATAATCAAACACAGTGTGATATTCATCAGTTAAACATTGGCCAAGTTAAATAATAACTTAGAGAATACAATCCAGTCCCCGACCATGACAACATAATAATATAATTATTTTGACCTGCGCAGTGATCTCGGCCTGTAGATCATTGAAGGTATTGCTTTTAACGATAAACATAATGACCTTGTTTGCCACACAGTCTACTGTTTTGAGGTGTGTGAAGCATCCTGTCAACTTGAAGTTGCAGACAATCATTTTTCCCCCGTCAAACTAACTACCTACTGAAGGCAAGAGAAACTAAACTGTGTCCGACTTTTAAAATTAGGATGTTACAGGTCTGCAGACACGCTGAAAACAGGGAATACAAGGCGTCGTTTGTCAGGAAAGAATCCCGACTCAACACAAACATTACCGCTGATAGTGTGGGGTAAAAAAACCAAACATACCTTTGTTGGTTGGGTACTTTGGCTTCTTTCCTCCTCCCACTAGTGCTAAATAGTTACACCTGAAGAGCATCTCCACGTGGCCGACCCCACCCTCCAGGAACTCTGAAAGTCAACATCATCGACGGTGAATATGAAAAAACAACAAGCTGCCTCTTTGCTGAAGGCGTCAATCACACAGACTTTCTTCTGTACTTCGGTGCATTCTCTTCGTTTTGCAGAGGTTGAAATCTCAAGTACTCCCACGATCGATGGCCCCCAACGCGAGTGACGTCGTTACCTTGTTTCTCCTTCTCCTTGAGAGGATCCGTGTTGTACACACGGAAGCCGTTCTCCATCCCACAGGCGAAGCACCCTGAGGAGACAAACGATCACACACACAACTGTTTACAATGACAAATAACCGCACGGTCACACGGGACGGCGGCTGCCACATCACGTCCCTTCTTCAGCGGACCAGACGAGCTCTCTGGTCACGTGTACGTCAAACTACCGCCGTAGTTGAGACGGAGCTAACGGGAGGCTAGCCGACAAATAGTTTGCGTGTAACTGACGTTACACAGCCGGTAAAATGTAATGTAGGTTTGGGAGAAAAGATAACTATGAAAACTACATTTACGTCGGACACTGAATACTAACGCAGACAATGGCCAGCAGCAAACACCATGTTAGCCCAGTAGCAGAGTTCAAACTTAGCCTAGCAAGCGGTTATCTAGCTAGCTTAGCCATCGGTACCGCTGTCCGGTAACGTCAGATAGATGGAGTTATTTCCCCCGGCTAACGTTACGTCAGTAACCACGTTACCAACACACGGTTTAGTGAGCACCTACACGCGTATGTCTTAACGACATGACACGTGTGTGACGTTAGCGGAGTTGTCAGTTGGTTGAAACAGAACATGCTAACGTTACGTTAGCTGACGTAGTTGGCCGGCTAACGCTAAAGCCAACTTAACAATCGGTACTTTCGGTTAAAGTGGCTGTTGGTACTCGTGAAGAGTTACCAATGTACTGCATAGCGTCTTTAGAGTTAGACTACAACAATCCTAGAACACGTCAAACTATTGGTATATACGGTTGTGCTTAATTTGTCCTTTGGGGAGGCGTCCGTTTGGCAATGTTAGCTTCGCATTAACGACGATGACAATTCAGCTAAAAACAAAAACAACCGACGGCTCCATTTCTTACCGTTATCCTGGTTGAAGCCAGCATAAAGGAGCCCATTCCCGTGAGGATTAGACGGTAGTAGATTCATTATTTCAACAAACGAAAGCCAAATAACGTAAATCCTACAGCGGCTTGCTGGAGAGCTAACCGGCTAACGCTACCATCCCTCCGGAGCGAGCAGGAAAAGCACTGAGGCTGGAGGCTGGATCCCAGTCCTTCGTCCCCCGGGGGAAACGTCCGTGCACCGTTATTTGATCTGATGCTTATCGCGGAGACTGTTCAATCTTCACTAATGTGTTTGAAATAGAGCGAATGTTTTGCGACAAGCACTGGTTGGAGAAGGGCTGTAATCAGCCAAACTTCCCGTTATCGATGATTGGATTGACGCTTCCGGTGGACCGATGTTCTGTCGTAAATTAATCCTTACTGCAGAGACGGTTAAGTGACCGGAAACTATTACATTTTTTGCCAGGGTTTTAAAAAAGAAAGTGAGCCTTTTGTGCTTAGCGACGTGGCATGTCACCTGAACACACACAATTTAACTCTGTGGACCGGCCAATTTATTTATGGTATTAATAGAATTGGTGCACTACGATAGACAAGCAGCCCCAGTGGCCTAATGGATAAGGCACTGGCCTCCTAAGCCAGGGATTGTGGGTTCGAGTCCCATCTGGGGTGAAATATTTTAGCACCATCACCAAAACACCGTGTTTTTGCCGTTGCGATACATCTTATTTTCATAATTTTATTTTTGAATTGATTGAAATGATGAAATTTTTTTATATCGTTTAATATAAATAATATAGTTAAATAATAGCAATTATTCGTCACAAGTCAGCTAAATTATTGGATGAAATTAATTTATAAAAAGGTATGTTTGGAAAATGATTGCATTGTTAGTTGAATAAAAGTAATTTACTACTTGGAGAAAAAGGCACATTTTTAGTGCCTGTGTACTCCTGCCAGCCATGTCTGCAACAAGCTGCAATAATGTTCCACCTTAGAACCAGTCTGTGCTCTTCGATGTTTATAATCTTGTGAAGCTCATCATCTACATCCGAGGTCAACTACCAGCACTTGGGTTTTGAACATGTTACGCATGTTTATCTTCCAGCTACATGATCCTGCTCCGAAGATGAAAAAAGATGAGTCAGCTCGGCACATGACTCGTATGTGTGGTTTCCTGTTTGCAAACATTCCACTTTACACCGGTGACCAGTGAAACACATTAAGCCCAGATCACAGATTAATGTATCCATCTCCTTGTGCTCTGTAAAACAGACGTGTGTTGAGCTCCTGCACATCAGCAGTTATGTTATGTAGTTACTTCCGTGGCGTAAAAATGCATGAAGTTGGAAAGGAAACAGCTGAAGACTACTGGTGCATCTGGCAGGAACCAAATTAAAGGCCATCTAGTTGTTGAGGATTGTCGATGTCATTAGGTAACCGAAATATTAACAAACAAATGCATGATTACCAATACATAGTTACATTGTTTATCATTTTTGACCAAATCCCATTATATTTTATGTTACAAAGAATCCATTTGGTTGAAATATGGCATGGAAACGTGTTCTGGAGAGCTGCATTCCCTGCATCAGGCCAAAAAATGTAGATACACAGAAACAACGCAGAGCAACTCAATGCCCCTAAGACCACATGAATAACCTCACGATGGAGCAAATTGAATGCCTAATGGAATCAAATGTTCAATTTATTCAAGAAAAGAAGTCAATTCCCAAAGGAATGAAGGGTTATATTGTTTATACATACAAATATTATGTAGAACTACAGCAAACATTTCTGTAAAAAATACAAAGTTACATTATATTCTTCATAATGCACTATACAATTACACAGTTCCCAACAACACACGCTGCGACAGCGACGTGTGGAGGACGGCGGCGCTCTACTGGAACGCCTGGCCTTCAACCCGCCACCTCGGGGCGGGGGGGGGGGAACGTCTGCAGGCCGACGCCCCCTGCGCCTACTACGCGTGAACGAGTCTCCTGTGTCGCTTCAGGCCGTGCAGGCTGGAGAAGCCTTTGCTGCACACCGTGCACACGTACGGTCTCTCCCCGGTGTGCGTGCGCATGTGCAAGGTGAGGAAGCACGACTGGACAAAGCCCTTCTGGCAGACGTTGCACTTGAAGGGCCGCTCCCCCGTGTGGTACCGGCGGTGGATCTTCAGCTCGGCGGCCGAGCGGAAGGACTTGTCGCAGTCGTCGCACTTGAAGGGCCGCTCGCCCGTGTGGATGAGCGTGTGGCGCACCAGCGCGTCCTTGCCGAAGAAGCCCTTCCCGCAGAACTCGCACGGGAAGCGCAGCCCCTTGTGGTGGAAGTTGTCGTGCTTCAGCAGGCACCTCCGGGACGTGAAGGTCTTGCCGCACTGCGCGCACGTGAACGTCGGCACGGGCTTCTCCGACACCGGCTCGCCCGAGTGGTGCACGCGCTCCACGTGCCGCGTCAGCGTGACGCCGTGACGGAACTTCTTGCCGCACTCCCAGCAGAGGAACGGGTACGCCTTGGTGTGCTTCTTCTGGTGCTCCACGAGGTCCGAGTACGAGCGGAAGCGCTTGCTGCAGTGGGGGCACTGGAAGGGCTGGTAGCCCGTGTGCTTCCACTCGTGCCGGATGAAGCGCTTCAGGCTGGCGAACGTGGTCAGGCAGTGCGTGCAGGTGAACGGCTCCACGGGGTCGTGCACGTCGATGTAGTGCTTGTGCAGGGCCTTGAACACGGGGAAGTTCTCCTCGCAGCGGTTGCACTGGAACGGCGTGTGCGACTCCTTGTGCATGGCGAGCGCCTCGGGGTCGCGCACCAGCTTCGTGCACACCTCGCAGTACAGCGGGTTGTGCGTCTGCTTGTGGGACTCCAGCGTCGACTTGTACTTGAACGCCTTGTCGCACTCGTCGCAGCGGAAGCAGTGCTTCACGTCCTCCGGCTGCTCCGGGTCCACCTGCTGCTCGTTGTAGCAGATGTTCCGCAGGTGGAAGCGGAAAGTCTGTTTGCACTTGAACTCGACGCTGCAGTGGGGACAGTAGAACGGGCCCTCCAGTAGGCTCTTCTCCTCGGGGCTCTTCTGTCCCGACTCCTTGGAGGAGCCCTCTAAAGAGGCCTCGCCGTCGGGGTCTCCGTCTGCGTCGGGCCGCCGCCCCCCAGCGGCGGCCTCGCCGGATGACTGTTCGCCCTCGTCCGCCGCAGCCTCTTGCTCCTTCGCCTTCCTGCCGGGCTTCGCCTTCGCCTGATTGGGGCACCTGTGCTGCTGCAAGCAACGCAGGCTCTTGTAAAACCTCTTGCACGCGGGACACGAGTACGGCAGCTCCCCCGAGTGGCGGATCATGTGGCGCTCCAGGAACTTGGCGCGGCTCACCACCGCGCCGCACACCTTGCACGTCCTCTCGTCCAGGTCGTTGCTTTTGGCCGGGGAGTCGGCACACTTTTCGGGGCTGCCGTCGGCGCCCTGCGTCTTTCCCGACCGCCTCCACTGCGACAGGTACCGCTTCATCTTGAGCCCGCGGTTCTTTCGCACGGGCCTCTCCCACGCCACGTCGAAGTCCGGGTCCTCCTGCTTGCCCTGCACCTCGTAGTCCTCATCGTCGGGCCGCTTCTTCTTCCTGCCGCGTTTGTTCGGCTTCTTCTCGGCGCCGTCGAGCACCGTCACCTGGCCGTCCTCGCCGATCATCAGCGTGCCGGACTGGTCGTAGTTGTGGTCGTCTGCCGCGTCGCCCTCGACGCCCTCCGCGGGGTCCGTGACCACCACCGCGTCGGTTTCCGCCTTCACCCCGCGCCACTTGGCTTGCGCACCCTCTCCGGAGTGCTCGGCTCCCTCCGGGTACGCCCCCTTGTTCTCAGACTCCACCTCCATCTCTGTGCACACCGTGTACATGAGGCCGCTCTCCGCCTGGTCGCTGACGATCAGGACTCGTTCTACGGGGGGGAGGCACAGGGCCGACAAGATGCCGCTGTCCACAATGTACGATTCTGAAGAGAGGAGATCAAAAGGGATTCGGTTGAATCGGTCATTAACAGAAAATAAAAAGCCACACATATTCAGGACAATAAAAGCTCATAAAAGTCCCGAGCAGCTCACCAATGTCTTCCAATTGGCCGAGGTCCTTCTGAGTGTCCAGCAGGGCTTTGAGCTCCTGAGGTCGAGCAAACGTCTTCATGCAGTCGCTGAGAACCGATGAGGCGTCGCTGAGCAGAGAGGCAATCTGCCAAAGACAAGAACCAGGATGAGGGACACGGCGCTGGGATTTCCAAAAGGAAAAACATATGAAATGCCCGTCTGTGGCGTATTTGAATGTCTAATACAGGTAGATGAAATCCAGCGTTCTGATTGGTTGAGAGTGAGTCATGGGTGCATTATTGAGCGATTATGTACAGTTCTGTTCACACTGATCCAAGTGTTGCTCACTTAAAGTAACAGGTTAAATTTTGCGCGACCGTTAGTTGACATTTTAGCTCAGTGGCGATCGCCGAAAAAACACCAGGAACAGCAGCGATGAACGATTTGGGGCAAGGCGAACTTTTGCGACCGAACAATTCAGGTGGACGTCATGAGCGATGTGAATGAATGAGACGGTGCGGGACCCGATGGTTTACGTGCAGGTACGGGACTATTTGCCTCCAGACTACTGAAATGCGATACACAACGTTTTGTGGCTACAACTATTTTGTGCTGAAAGGCAGCGATTTACTTCGTTGGGAACCGTAAAAAGCAATGAGGTACTATTGGACCTCATTGCTTAAATAAAGCAGAGAAATAGAAGTACGATTGGATATTGAAGTCTACCTGTTGGAGAGTTTGGGTGGGAAGAAGCTTCTCCAGTCTGGACAGAAACAGCCACATCAGTGTCTGGATTGCTTTGTCGTATGTGGGGCCAAAGTCTCCAGGGAAAACATCCTGGGACACGGGGGAAAACAACAACAACACACTCCTCAGGCTTTGGGCAAACAGCAGTGTGTCATGAAACACAACATACGTTTTCTCCTGTTAATGTAAACTTAGTCAATCTCCCTTAACAAAGGGCCGATAGTCAGAACATTACCTGGAAGAAGTTTCTTCTCTCCTCAGGATCTCTCAGCAGACTTTGGACAAGGCCCATGAATTGGGAGTCTGAAACGTCTTGTTCTGCATTATCGGTCTACAAAAAAAAGAAAGCATTCAGAATTACAGATCATTACAACCCAAATTACAGACTTCTACATTACAAATATAAAACCAAACCACTTCTAGCCATCACCTCCACATTCCACAGAGACTTGAGGTTCTGCATTCGGTCCAGATGTGGCTGGATGATGTGGGGCTCAGCAGTCTCCTCGGAGCGACACAGCTCCAGGATCAGCTGCAATCAGAGCACCAATAGAACGAACCAGTGACTGATGGGTCAAGAACAACCACCGTTACCGAGATTGATGAACACGTCCCACGGACTTCTTTAGTTATACACTCCAGCTGCAAAACTCAGTGGCGCGAATGAGGAGATGGTTTTGTTTGTTCAACATACTGGTGGTATGGAAGGGGGCCGATAAATGATCCACAACAATGACACGCTGTCAACTTGAAAACTGCTGTTCCATCCTCCACGTGGTCCCTCACATTGAATATACAGATCGTACAGGCTACGGCAACTTCTTCTGCAAAAACAATCTCAGCTCTTCCTCACCCGCGCCCGTAGACCCAAAATGAGTTCGGCTCGCTGCCTCGTGGAGAGGAGTTGAGGTACCATCTCTGTGACCATGTACACAAACTCCTCCAGCAGCCCATAGTCCGACACGATCTTCTGCTCCACCGTCTGCCAGATGGCCGCGGAGACCAGCCGGATGGGCGGGACGAGGAGGCGCAGTGCGGAGAGGGGAAGGGACGGACCTGCAGGCGGGACACACGGAGAAATGTTAGATCAACGTCACACTGAGAAGATGCGATCTTATAAGACCGCACGAGTTCACCGCGCTGTCACTGGACATGAATGCTTCCCAGAATGTCGCCTTTCCACAGCTGGAAGGGGTTCGCGAGGGGAGCCGTCTGCCTGCACGGACGCCACGTGACTCACGTTGTTGCTTCGAGTGGAGCCGGCGTGGAGAATATTTGTTCTTGGAGTCAACCGCCTTCATTCCCGGACCTTGTTTTGACTCGCCAACCTTTGTCGCACGGATCGTCCTTCGGCCTGACTGTAATACTGCGGCCTCAGATTACCTCCGTGTTAAAACCAGGACTGCGGCATTCTAAGTCAAAACCCGGTGTCATCTCCTGAGACAGGATGCAAACCCGTCCATTTCCGGGATATAACAATTCACATCATATAACATGTCATCATAAAGCAGTGGCCCTCACACAGGGCAAAAAGATCACCCACCCCCCCACACGCACTTGGTAACGTGTGTAACCAGCAGAGACCCTC
Organism: Gasterosteus aculeatus; assembly: GCF_964276395.1. Classification (NCBI taxonomy): domain Eukaryota; kingdom Metazoa; phylum Chordata; class Actinopteri; order Perciformes; family Gasterosteidae; genus Gasterosteus; species Gasterosteus aculeatus. The sequence goes on along the minus strand of NC_135692.1, from coordinate 1,888,525 downwards.
CGCGTCAACGAGACACAGAGTTCCTCGAAGCTAGCTTAGCTAGCTTTAGCTCAGATAGCACAGTCAGCCCGATAGCACGAAAGTGACACTTCATGGACGTAACGACACTAACTCAGCCCCGCTGAGCTGAAGCGTGGAAGCCCGAGTGACACTTAAAGGCGCCACGGGGAGCGTTATCTGGAAAAGTGAACTGTTAGACCGTAACAAAGTTAGCAAACGCCTTCCCGCGCGCGGGCTCCGCTGCGGCCTAGCCAAACAAAAAGCCGAGCTAACCGTAAACTCACCAGCAGTATCTCCGTCCATTGTGCGTGTTCGCTGCGGTTACATTACCGTCCGAGGGAACAATGTGCGTCTCTTGACCGAGGCCAAACCAAATATTTTCAAGACAGTTGCGTTCAGGAGACCGATATCACACAGGGATCTTTGTGCGTCGACGCTAGAGTTGCGTTCCGTCCGGAACAACAATCCGACAAGAACCAGCGACCTTTGATGAGTTCCGCTTCTTCCTTCTTTACCTCCTCGTTGCACATGCTAATAATCGCTGTATATCAAGTGCATCTACTATATTTAAATAAAGATAAAAATGATCCTCCTACACTTAGCGTGAGTTTCACTAACTTATGGTTGAAATGCTCTTATTGCACGTCGCTTTGGATGAAAGCGTCAGCTAAATGACGTGTAATGTAACTAATTTAATAGTTGAATAATCACATCCTGAGTGTTTGTTGATACATAAGGAGTCCGGTGGGACCAGGGGGGTATTCCAGAAAGCGGGTTATGTGAAAACTCAGAGTAAGTTAACCCTGAGATGAGGGAAACTCTGAGTTATCCGTTCCAGATAGAGCGGTAACTGAAACTCTGAGTCAATCACCATGGTAACAGACTCTGAGTCAATCACCATGGTAACAGACTCTGAGTCAATCACCATGGTAACAGACTCTGAGTCAATCACCATGATAACAGACTCCGAGTCAATCACCATGGTAACAGACTCTGTGAACATCACCTGCTCGCTGGCAGGTTTACTCAGAAACAGAGTTTCTACCTGTCTCCTCCCACATGAAGAAAGCTGTAGACATGGATTGCCTGTTCCTACCGAATCCAATTGACATCGAAGCCTTCGTGATTCGAAATGCTTTACGTCGCGAGAGAGTCTTCCTACCCAGGTTAGACGTTTTATCATTTCCAGAGGAATTTCTGTTAGCACGCTACCGCTTTACTGGTAACTAGGAAACATATGGACGACATGTAATTCCTACAGTTCCACATACAGATTTAACATGGTATTGACTGAAAATCTCACGGTTTCAAGATGTGCTGTGGGTTGGTGATGCCCAACCATGTTCTGTTCAAGGACAAGAATGTGCTAGTTAGCCATTATCTACGCTCATCACTTTAGTCTACATGTCAAACTCCAAACTCCACACTAGAATGTGAATGGGCAGAGCACTGCCAGTAGATAATATTAAGACACATTACTTTTAACTACCATCTGAGGCAAGATCTGAGTATCTGCAGGGTTTACAACTGTGCACATGACACCATCTACAACTGTTGGGTGGGTGGATATGTATTAATTAAAAAGTAGGCTATATATATATATATATATATATACACACAAATACACTCTATACATTGTTAATGTGGTAAATGGCTATTCTAGGTGGAAACTTCTGGTTTTGAATGAAATATCTACATCGGTGTATAGAGGCCCATTTCCAGCAACTATCACTCCGGTCTTCTAATGGTACATTGTGTTTGCTAATTGTCTACATTTCAAAAAATGTGTCTGTAAGTGTCTCCTTAGTGGGATATTAAGTGAAATAAAGTGTAAAAACAACATTTTATTAGGGGTTTGATTTACTATTTCAAGTAGCCACTGAATTAATATTTACTTAGTCCATTAAAGACAATGAATTAAAATTAAAGTGAGATGCAATCATAGCAATATATGTCATACCTTTTTTAACTGTATTTTCATATTTTCATTTTTAGCTGCTTCCATGTCCTTTTTTCCCCTGTTGGATTGCACCATATATCAAATCAGATTACATTCCTACTTATATTAACTATAGACTGTGACGATCTTACGGTAAAATGTTATGTCAATGGAACAGTACATTCAAACTTGACACGTTGACTCGGGCAGCGATTTTTCCCCACGCAGTCTCTCTCTCCTTCGCTGCTGCAGCTGTGTTGCATTTGCGGCGAAATACGTGCTCATACTCACCGTAGGCCTGCAGAAGGACCTGCAACTCCATCGCAGTGAAATAGCTCTTTAATTTACTGTTGTCATGGTGACTCGTGGTATCGGGGCTCCATCGATGATGGCTTTTTATAATCGTTTTAAATTTCAAATGATAATAAGTGTTATATATACACACACACACACATTTAATATAAACATATGTATATTATATACTATGCAGATATAATCCTATAGATAAAAATGGCATTCATAAGGTTTCCTCGAAGTTCACAATCCGTGCAGAAAATGATGATACGATTTCAATGGTTGGAACTTCGTACGTCAACCCGCCGCCCAACGCGGGTCAACGCGCTACGAATGAGTGGACAAGTTTCTTGTGTCTCTCCATGCTGTAGCGCTTGGGGAAAGCCTTGTTGCAGAAATGACAGACGAAAGGCTTCTCCCCCGAGTGTATCTTAGCGTGCGCCTCCAGATGACACACCTTTATGAAGCCTTTGCCGCAGACGTCACATCTATGGGGCCTCTCCGTGCTGTGGTGCACCAACACGTGCCTCTTCACTTCAGACGCCGACCTGAAGCCCTTGTCGCAGTCGGGCGCCGTGCATCTGAAAGGCTTCTCGCCCGTGTGGATCAGTTTATGCCTCGTCATCGTCGACGCCGAGACCATCTTCCCGCAGTACGGACACGGGTGGCGGAACAACTCGCGCAGGTGTTTGGTCTTCTGGTGTTTCTTCAGGGACCCTTTCTCCTTGAAGGACTTCTCACACTCACTGCAAGAATACTTCTTCTCGTCGCGAGAGTCTCCGTGGATGAAAGTCAGGTGCCGCAGCAGGTTGGACCTCTGGGAGAACGTCTTTCCGCACTGCGCGCACAGGTAGGGCCTCTCCCTCGTGTGGACCCTCTGGTGGGACGCGAGGTCCGCGTCGCTTTTGAACCCCGAGGGGCACAGGGCGCACCGGAACGGCAGGCGGCCCGTGTGCTTCCACTCGTGGGCGATCAAAGCGCGCAGCTCGGCCACCGCCGCGGGACAGTGGCTGCACTGGAACGGCTTCCTGAGCTTGTGGATGTTCTCGCAGTGGCGAAGCAGCGGCTTGAACAGGGCGAAGGTCTCCTCGCAGCGGTTGCACGCAAAGCGGGCGTGAGAGGCCTTGTGCCTCGCCAGCGTCGCCGCGTCCCGCAACACCTTCCGACACGCGGGGCAGTAGAGCTCGCTGTGCGTCCGTCCGTGGCGCTCCAGGGACACTTTGTGGCCGAACGTCTCGCCGCACTGGCCGCACGGGAAGAGGTTCGCGGACTCGCCCGCCCGCTGCCGGCCGTACTCGAAGCAGGTCCGGTTCAGGTGCAGCCTCAGCGAGGACAGGAGCTTGAAGCGGCTGTCGCAGCAGGGGCAGGCGTAGTCGCCGGCGGGGAAGTGGCTCTTCATGTGGGCCCTCAGGCTCGTGCTCACCGGCTCGTTGCAGATGAAACACTGGACTTTCCGAGCCTTCTTGGGGGCGCCGCTGCTGGCAGCCGGCACCTCCTTAGGCTCCTCGTTGGAATCCCCTTCGGCAGAGCTACCGCCGGGAGTCCCAGGCGGAGACTCGTCACCCGAGTAGTTGGACCACGAATCGGCCGCGCTGACACTGCCGGCGGCCTCGCGGTCGGAGTAGTACGACCACGAGTCGTCACTGCAGTCGTTGATGGGAGCCATGTAGGACTCCTCCTCCTCCTCCTCGTCAGACACGTGTGGAAGAGCCCGACCGGAGGCTTTCGTTTTCCTGCAGACAGGCGGGACCTCTTCACAAAGACCTCTTTTCTCCTCCATCAGAATCCTTTTCATCCTCAGGCCTCTGTTGGCTCTGGCAGGGCGAGTCGGCGGCGCCACGTCCAGCCTTCTCAGCGGGACGTGGCATTGTTTCAGAAGCTGAGAAGTGTTGTCGGCTTGACCGTGAACGCGGCCTGCGTCTTCTTGATGGCTTGTAACATCTCCCAAAGGCCCCTCTGATCCCTTCTGCCCGGGAGCCACAGCAGATCTGTCAACATTTATCCGGCTTGACTGATGTTCGGCGGTTGTGTCGCGAGACAAGGTCAAAGGTCCTTTCTCCAAAGTGGCGTCCCACACTTTGGCTGGTGGCTTATCGGTCAGGGTTCCTTCTTCAATGGTGAGTTCGAGAGCTGAAATAATGCAGGCGCCATCCAAGGAACCATCTGAAAGGAGGAAAAAAAGGAATGGTGACTAAAAGTCGAAGCTGTACAAAGTACAAACGTTTTACAAATAGTAAGTCTGTGTCCATCATTCACAGAGAGCTTCGACTCGTCAAAGATATTTGAAACAGTGCTCATTTATTTTGTTTGATGTGTGTTTTTTTTACCTCTGGCATAAGAAGCGAAGTACACGGAGCGAGCCGAAGCATCCCGAGCGCGGGCTGGAGGCCCCCCAAATACATTCTAATCACTTTGAATCATTTCATTTTCCCAAATGTGCTTTTACCGTTACCTGCTGGGAGTATAAAGCTGTTGGAAAATGTCACAAGCGACCGTTATCGGTCTCTGACCCGGCTCCTCCACGTCCCTGAGCAACACACAACCCCACCTGCTCCCTGTGAGCGACGGCTTAAATGCACCAACAATTCCCCATAAAATGGCTTCTTCTTCATCCACATAAATCCAATATTATTCTAGTCCTGGTTTGGTCTCCAGACAGTAACTGCTAATGGGAATTAGGCCCCTGTGATGCGTGATAATAGCCACATCACTGCAAGTCAAACCTTTCACATCACAGCCATGTGCTCCACTAATATAAAACATGAGGACTAGAGCGACCTCAATGGGTCACTGCCTCAAGGATATACAAGTTCTTCAAAGAGGGTAATTCATTAAGGAGTAATGGGCATTTCTTTGATTGAAGCACTGGCGACGGCTGAGCTGGCTACAGAGGTTATAGAGAGGAAGCGGGAACCAGAGGCTTGCCATTATGATCCGGGGGGCTCAGGTCTCTGTGATACTGCAGCAGGGTTCTGAGCTCCTGGTGCCGGGACACAGACTGCATACATTCCTCAAGAACCGACGAGCCCTCAGCGAACACGGAGGAAACCTGAAGAGAAGGAAAGGGGTGAAAAAGGACTTCGGACCTTCATCAACAGGAGGTTGTGTTGGAAACATTTCACGCGTTTTCATGTTGTACCTGCTGGAACGTTTGAAGAGGAAGAAACTGTTCCAGTCTGCACAGAAACATCCGCATCAAGGCGCGGAGTGCGTCATCGTAGGTGGGACCGAACGCTTGAGGGAAAACCTTCTGAAACATACCGAGGGTCTCACATTGAGGAAAACAGGCCAGTACGAGAATAAATACGATTTAAGAGAGAGTCATTGTATAGAGAGCCAGTCATGCGATAATGTATTACACAGTAATGATATATAGACATTGTGGTTACACATGAACAATAGCGCCGTCAGAGGAAGGTTTGATGGTTTCAAATAAATTAAAACCTTGTGTTATTTATTAAACAGAGTCCGAGGAGCAACATTAACACAGACCTGATAAAAGTTTTCCCTTTCGTCACGATTTTTCAGCAAGTTGTTGACTAGATCCAGAAATTTGGAGTGTTGAACGTTCAGAGTTGTGGCACTGCCCTGTGGAAAATGACACGGACATTAGGAAAAAGGGGGAAAAAGTCAATTACATTATAATTAAACAAAGCAACGCCACAAAGCCAACTCACGTCTATTGCCAACGCCTCCATGAGCACCTGCACCCTCTCCAGGTGTGGCTGAACAAGCCCAACGTCGGCAGGAGATTGGGCCTGACAAAGCTCCAGGATCAGCTAAACCCGCGGGGCAAAGAGAAAGAACTAAAACCCACGACCCCGGTAACAAATACTGGTTGTTAATGATCGACCTCTGCTCCTCCTCACCCGTGCTCTCAGGCCCAGGATGAGCTGAGCCCTCTGGCGCCGGGTGAGCAGCTCTGGAACCACGTCCGTAACCACGGAAACAAACTCCTCCAGCATCCCGTAGTCGGACACGGCTCCCTGCTGGACGCTCTGCCAGATGGCTGCCGAGACCAGTCGAATCGGCGGCACCAGGAGGCGCAGGGCAGCGAGGGGAAGAGGAGGGCCTGCGTGCAAACACCAGCACACGTTGCTGGTGTGCCCACAGGCGAACATATGCAATGGAATGAAAGCGGAATACCCGGAAACCTCGTTGACGCATGTTACGATGCTTAAAGAACAAAAACCACACAGCGCTTAAACAGAATACTGTCACGTATTCAACGTCTTTTAGTAACACGCTTAGGGGAGGGAGAGCACCGTCTCTGTGCACACGCAGGTCGCCGTTTAGCATTCCCTCAGGTGAGTTAGCCCGCGTTAGCTACAAGCCGAACTTAAGCCAGTGACAGCGATGACATGGTGAATAACTGGTCTTAATTACCCTGTGCTGTTCTATACTCCATCCTGTTTACGCAGCGCACTCAGACAGGCCGAGGTCAGGGGTCACTGGAGAAATCCCCCGCTGGATTCGAATAGTGAAACATGTCACCTCGGGACACCGATTCCTCACCACTTCACCTCTGCGGAATTCACGAGGAGACAACCGCGGTGTTTAGAGAATGCCGCTGCGCTTCCACTAAGCTACGTGGTTAGGATGAGACGGGAGACGCGTGTTAGTGACGTCAGTCTGCAGCGGCGAGATATAAACATTGCCACCGCAAGGAATTGTGGGATTGAATGATCTCCTTTCCTTTGGTACAGGAAAGTCCAGTGGTTCCTATGCCAAAGGAGCTAATTAAGGAAGCGTTGAAGCTCCTTTCCTTGGCATTTAGATAATTCGAACAGCTGTCATCATGGCGGCCACGTACAGTACTTCTACACACTCGGGTAATTTCACTCAGGAACCGTCCCAACTCCTTCTCCCCGTCCGCCTCACTTCCGCCGAGGAGGCTGTCGGAAAGGGGGAAGGAGACGTCTTTCTGGTTTTCCTGCTGCCAAATTATATGGACACCACCGCGTTATTAGTTTTTTTATTGTAAATATAAAAAAAAAAAAAAAAGAATAAAATGAGTAAACACTAAACAGCCTTTTCTTTTTAAACTTGGGCCGAGGATCGATTGCCTCCAAACGGCTCTCAACATGGCTGAGCCCTAACAAGCACAGTGCACCAGCACAGACGCTCTTTAACCCTCATTGTAACCACAGCAGTGACACAAATGTTTCCCATAACAGCTTTATTCGTGGTAGCAAGATCATGCAAAAGCTCTGGCAATAAATGAAAAAGGAAACTTGGAGTGAAGCAAATGTGTCTCGAGAACTATTTGATTAAAACTACGTTAAGCAGGACCTCGCTCCTGCGCAAAAGGTGAGCTTTCATCCTGCCGTAGAAAGTATGCACAACTAGTTGCTCTATTCATTGGAAGCCAGGAGGAAGATATAAACGTTAACATACATCTGTGTCTGAAAGAAAAGCCAAAGAATTTTATCTTGAGATGATTCAAACATCACCAGAGAATTCTCTCTGACCTTTACAGGGCTGAGATGGATGAGCTGGGCAAAGATGTATATTTACAGGTAACGTGTGTGTGATGTCCTCACCGGGTAATAAACGCAATGTTGAAATGAAGAAAGCCATTTACAACGACGTGCATCCTTCCCAACCATTTACTGTCAATCACACAAAAGCAACTCATATCAGCCAATTTGGAAGGCTTTAGAAAAAAAGAAGAAGAATATTTTCATTTCTGGAAGAAGAGTTAAATTGTGGCATCTACAATGAATTTCTACTCTACCAAATGCACGGGAAACTAAAACAGACAGTCTTTATACATGGAAACCCAGAGTGGTCAAAAACAAAGCAGAACATCATTCGATTCGGATTAGTTAAATTCCTCCCCAATTGAGTCAGGAATGAAAAACAAAGCACATTTATTCTGATTGAAACGCTATTACATACGCTTGCATCAATATCCCACCACAAGAAGTCCGCTTCAATATCATACAATGCCAGATCAAGGCAATTTTACATCTTCATCTCTTTTTCACCAATGTACACAAATGTAGTACATTTTTTGTCCACATTTTTCTGTAGAAAAGAAATTGTGTTTTTTTCTTTTTTCATCCTTTATACAGAGTATTAAAAAAAAGTTAAGGCAAGATGCATCAAACAGAAATCCTAAAAGGCCACGGACCGGCCACTGCAGGGTTCTGATCCCGCTGATTGCGGATGGGAAGAAGGTGCAGCCGGTCGCTCTCTGTCTCAGGCATCTTACACTTGGGACGAGGACGAAGCAGTGGGGGTGGAGGGGGGGCTTCAGAGGCGAGCAATACCTCACCTCCTCCCGTCCCGTCCCCCTCTATGAGTCTCCCAAAGCACTCCTCTTTGGCACTTAAGCCGGCAGACTCAGCTTCTTTCCTTTCAGCACTGAAACGAGAAGCGACATCATGATGGACGTCAGCATGCACAACAGCCAGAAAACAGACTGATCCAGCTGACGTTTCATACCACTGGCTTAAATCGTCTAGGAGCGATTCTACTAAGGGTGTTTGTTTCTCACACTTTTAATATCAAGCGATAAAAGTCCAGCGTTTCATGAAAAATCAACATCTTGTAGAAGGGCTGTTGAAATAATATTTCATATTATAATTCAAGGAATTGAAATGTTATTGTTGATACTTGATTGATTCAGCAGGAACACTGAGATTTAGCGACACTTAGTGGTGAGTTTTAATGGAGCGTTGAACCCCTCGGCCCACCCCGGTCTTTCTAAACGAGGGTGGCCCTCAAGCAGAGAGGCATCTTCAGGATTGTGTTTCTACAAGGAGCTACTCAGATCATTTACAGATAAAATCAAAAACAGGATTAACGAAGATGTTCCCAGAGCAGCAGAGTCACTACATAAAGTTAATAATATCTCAATGGAAAGTAACGTTGGTGTGAAGATTAGATGGTATCAGTAACTCCATCTGACCTCTGCCCTGTTCGTCTTGGACAGCAGAGCAGTTTACAAGAACAAAGACAAACGGCCTCCGTTGAAGCTGAAGTTGAACTCTGCTTGTCGAACACGTGTTTTGATAAGGTACAGGCTTTTTACTTCTAAATATTTTATTATTATTATTATTATTAGGCATACAGAAAGTAGTTTGGTTCACTGAACTGTGTCCAATGTCGCCACATGTGTCAGTCTGTGTGAAGTAGCTCAGACGGAAAGACAGATGTGCGCAACAGTGCGATATGAAACGAAAAGCCCAAACGCCAACGCCGCCCCCCAAAGAGAGTCTCCGAGGAGAACGCAGCAGCACTCACCTTTCGTGACATACAAATAGAAGAAGTCGCAGTAGAGGATTGTCTGTACGACCCCGGCAACGATGGCAATCATGTCGAAGAATCCCTCGAAGTAGAACCTCCATATCCAGTTGAAGAGGTAAAGGGCTCTGTAGAGTCCCAGGAAGAACAGGTAGTGGGTGGTGATGGTCTCGGCCTCACCGGTCTTGCTGATCATGAAAAGCTGCGGCAGGATGGCCACCGACTCCAAGTAGATGGAGAAAGTCCACAGGATCTGGGCCGAACAGAAGAGGGAGCAGAGGGTTGGTGGGAGAGATAATGGGAGGCTGATGTGTGAGAGGGAAACAGGGCTGATGTGCGCGGACTCAATTAAAATACTTTTACATTTACTTATTCCAGAGGAGCTGCATCATCCTCAACTGAACTAAAAGGATCTGTGCATCAACGTGTGTATGAGTGTGTGTGTGTGTGTGTGTGCAGCATTTAACAGCTGCAAGCGTAAACATTGAATATGTGTCCTTTCCTTTACGTTTACGTGAATGACGTCAGACCACAGGAGGTAGAAATGGACCTAAACTTGCCTGGAGATGCAACATCACAGACACGTCTATGCGTCATGTTTTATTGTCATTAATCCAACTCCTGGACATAAGTTAGTAAATGAAGTGAGTCAGTGAGAGAGAGAGAGTGCCTACGAATGGTGGAGTGCAGAGCATGCTGCTTAGATTACTGTGGACCAGTTAAATCTCGCTCCCTTAGGAAAGAGTGGCGGTGCTTTTGAGCGCAGAGAAGGAATGGAGGAATAATGAAGAGCCACCTAGAAGCTTTCTTATAAAACCCAGTGTGCCTGTGCAGTGTTGCTGACCTCCAGGGGAGAGAAGTCGTGGTTCACCAGGAAAGCCAGGCCCCCGACCGGGACAACCAGGAACTCCACTCGGAACGTGTCGTGATTCCCGTCATATGTGGCCTTGAACTTGAGGTAGATCAGGTAGACGGTTGCGTACGCGCACCCAATGTAGATGACCTGAAAGACCCAGACAACGTTACCGGTTGGATACTCACTTGCCGCAGCGGGCACCGGCCTTCTTGAATGACAATCTCGCGTGGCCACCCTTTGGCAAACAGGCGTGTCGGAGTGGAGCCCACGGTTCAAATACAGGAAATGAGTGCGAGCGTGTTCACCTTCATGCTGGTGTTGTAGAGCGAGATGAAGGCGGTGAGCAGGTCCAGGTAGCGAGTGGTGAACACCAAGGCAAACAGGACTTGACTCTTTCCGGAAATACCTGTGAGAAGATACCAGATCACATTTTTCATATCGGTATTTCCTCTGTGGTTAAAAGGACGACGCGGCGTCCACTGAGCCGCCCCATTGATGTCAAACTTAAAACACCCACTTGCCAACATAAATAGTGATTGAGTGCAGCCGGACTCACACAAACTGCCTCGCTGTTCTCTAGTGCCTCCTAACAACTTATCCCGGTTCCTGTCCTCGGCCAGTGCATCGTCAGAAGCCACTGAGTAATCTGGTTTCATGACCTTTGACCGTCGGCTGAGCAGCGGGACAACGCAGCAAAGCGTCCCCGCGATAACGCAGCGTGCGGCGGTCTGAGCGACCTCTCGGGACCGTGCGGGTCATAATCCAAACGGATGCAACCGGACTCCATCAGACTCCATCGCGGACTTTGCATTTCCCACTGACAGCGCGTGAGCTCCCGGTGCTGCCACGTCAGAGGGGACACGCTGGGCTAACGCGGCGTACGTATACACACACACACACACACACACACACACACACACACACACACACACACACACACAGTTGAAAAGGACGAGGCCCCACATGTCAAACTAACATCCGCCTTGGCCCTCCGGGTGCCCTTTGACCTTTGCTCCTGACCGACGCCGTTGCTGGGCCCGCTGCGCAGTGAAGGCTAACGTCAGCTAGCAAGAAGGTTAGCGGCTGCTAGCTGGACTTCACGGGTGTCTCGTCTTCCCGACTCGAGCATTCGTCAAGTTCACCGCCGCGTTGACCCGCGTTGACCCGCTGGCCTGTGAGTGGGAGTGACCGCGGGTGTCACAAAGGGAGGCTGTCTTGTTTAAGGTAGCGTCAGGGATACTTGCCAGCCGGCTAACGCTAATAGCTAATGAGCTGACCGAAGAAGTTACACACTAGACTTTTGTCACGTGTAGTCGAGACGAAGAGACTTACGTCTGTGCTAAACGGAAGCTCGCGCAAACTGCAGAGATGGACGACTAATCTCACTTACCGGCACAAGACCTGGTTTTCCATATTTTCAGCAGCAGGATGATGATGGCTGCTAGGTGGGAGAGATCGCCGGTTAGCCTGAAAATGTTCATGTTTGCGGAGCTCCAGCAGAGGTGACCCGATGAAAGAGTCTACAAAGAGCTCAGTTTGTCTGTGATGACGATCAATTAACGATCCGACGGCGCTGAATGACACCGCGACACCAAAATAGACTGGCTTCAGAAGATGGGAAAATGGCGAGCTATGCGCGACGTGGCTCGGGGACGTGTCCAAGACGACGGTAGCCAATGGTAGACGGGCCCCGCGCTGCGCTCAGCCAATCAGGAGAGAGGGACGCCTCATTTGCATAAGTTATGCTACACGAGTGCTGCGTCCACGCTCCGCGTGAAACGCAGGAGATACGAGCTTCATCTTTCGGCTCTACGGTGAACACGTACAAGGAAATGCGACGAGGAAACTCCCTCCGGCTGTGTGCATAAAATACACGACACACTCAGGCTACAATTTAAACTAAAAGGAAACGTAGTTTGTCACAGAAGTGCCAACAGGTTACAACGGGACGCCTTTAGTCCTCTTCCAACGTCTTTCGCCAGTTCACTGCAGGTGCTTCGATGAGCATGACCGCCCTTCATTCAGCACCGAGTCAACGGGGAAGCGTTCAGTTGTGTACTTCAAGGGGAGTGGGGGAACCCGGTTCCGGTGGGGTCCCTAGAGACCCCTCAACTCTGCCACAAACCAGTCTCTAAGATAGTATGAACCATTACACAGTGGCATGGATACATGACAGGTGAGAAAGGTCTGAAATTAACGCTGAATTTTTATTTGCAAATCCATACGATACTCAGTATAAATGTTGCATTCATTGTGGGACATTTAATAGTACATTAGTGAAGCACTGATTAAAAGAAAACCATGTAACAAATCATACAAAATCAGACAGAACAGATTGAATAAAAAAAGCAAAAAAAACCCCAGAAAACACTTTCCCTGCAACCTGTAGCTTGCGGTGGCTAATGTTGGAGAACCCATATCGCTGTGACACGTTAGCTTGACCGCTATTTATTTGGACTAATTGTGTTTCACAGCAACACTCTATTTTAGCATTAAAGCCGCCCTAATCATGACAGGGGTCGCGTGTAGTGCTCCCTGAGCTCTACGAGGCCTTAAAGTATTCACCATCACCATTTCTCAGTTTCCACCAGATAGGATATTATCTTTTTTGACCATTGAAAAAAGGCAGACTGGTCGATTTGGCAACTAGCTGACAAACGATTGCCTGATTCGCAGCGTGTGTTGCTGCTCGACTCAACTTGCTTGGAACCGTTTCCATTGGACTGTTTCCATTGGACCCTTTAATCGAGGACACGTAAAGTTAAAACACAGCTGATTGGTCACAGAATCCTCAGTCAGCTGACGAGCAGCGCAGCCAACATTACGCTGTTTGGTATTTAGTGTAACTAATGACTCATTTCTGTTGTAATAGGCGAGCGGTGTCGTTAATGAGTTTCCGGTGGTGCCAGCGGCAGCTAGAGATCCCTATAAAACTAATTTCCCGTTTACTCACAGTAAACTAATGGACGCTGTGGTTATTTTACTTTTTTCTACAGTGTCACTACTGTAATTCACGTAAACTGTTTCTCAACGTAAAGTGTACGTTCCAGTACCCATAATTCTTGATAGTATTGTACTTTGTTCTGCTCCTTAGTGCTCAAAATGACAATCAATAAATGCAGCTTAAAACAACGATAACCTATGTTACACAGGCTTGCGTCAAAAAGGCCTCATTATTTTTGAATACTTAACACCAGTAAAAGTAAAAAGAGAACGAGATAAAAAAAAATTGCATTAAAACACAAAAAGTCCAAATCACATTGGTTAAATCAAGTATGTGTATTGATTCTCTGTCACCAATTGAAACGTTTGTCCATGAATATTTTCCTTTGAGAGTGATGAAAGCGTGAGGGAACACTGAACACCCACAGTGATGGTGACCCCTCAGCTCAAATGTTGTTGCTTTGTTGAGTTGAAGGCTGGTAAATGTCGACACTACAGTACCTGAGCTTCACAGCTGCCTTGCTGCTTATAAAGAAATACCGTCAGTAATACTGGGATTGATGAAGGAAGCGTAGAAACATTGCAGTAGAAACCCTGGAGCAGCAACCCGCCGGTGCCCGTGTGCGGCCGCGCAGCCTCCTGCGGCTCCACGTTGCATTTAGTATTCGGGCAGACCCGAGCTCTCCCCCGAGGACTTGAGAACAAAAACCGCATCGTCGAGGACGTAGTAGTCGTTGTACATGTCCCCCTCGCAGAGGTACGGCAGCCGCGTCACGGCCTCCACCTCGAAGCCCGCCCTCCGGAACACCTCATTGGACAGGTTGGTTACCTGCTCCTCCCACGTCTTCCCTTTCACTCTGACGTGCTCTTTGGGACGCTGCCATTTCCCTCCTGAGAGCAGATGCAGAAGGAGGTTTTTATTCGCTGCAGAGGGAGGCTTATGACATTGGCATGCGCTCTGATCGACTGACCGACTTCCACGTAGGGCTGGAAGGGAAGCACCGCGGCCAGGACCAGCCTCCCCGTGTCGGGGACCAGCGACAGGCGGATGTCCCGCAGGAGGCGCAGAGGGTCGTCGCAGCGGTCCAGCAGGTTCAGACAGCTGATGACGTCATACTGGAAACCGGTCTGGTGCCACTCGTTGATGCCCAGCAGTCTAAGCTCGACGGAAAGTTAAAAAGAAAAGATGGGGACAGGTTACTTCTAAGACTACGGTAAAATGTTAGTTACGGTGGAAAAATGATCCTCTGCACGGCTCCCGCCCTCTGGTTCCGCCCAAATAGCAGCACCTCGGCTTTAATTTACCAATGAAACGTTCACAAGCCTTTTTGTGAGATAATAAACTATGTCAAAACTTTTTTAAAAATTGACTTTGGACAAATATTTTAATGGAACTTCATTTAAACATGTACAGCATTCATCTCTTTGATTCAGAGACTCTGATTTTAATATTCCACAATGTGTTAATTAAGCAATAAGGTACAAGAAGATTTACTTTATTGTCCAATAATGTAACAATTTGAGGGCGTTGTTACGCCCGACGCGCAGCAGAGGGTTGCCGATCCTTATTGCTTAAATAAATAAATGAATAAAGGGGAAGCAGCTTGAATTTATTAGGAGAGATGAGATATATAACGTTGGTTTGGCACTCGGGCTCTACTACTCACTTGTAGTTCTTCCTCTGGAGAAGCCATTTCATGGGTGGCGAGACCTCGGTTGCGTAGACCTCCCTGAAATGGACCCCCATCACCTCGGTGACCCCCCCGTCTCCGGCCCCGAGGTCCAGGAGCCTGTCGGCCCTCCACTCGGCGTCAATCCGGAGCAGCCGCCGGAACTGCTCTGCCGAAAACACAAACATGGAGCCGCGACCCAGAAACCTGGAGACACGGAGAAGCAAGTCAGGGGACGACTGTTAAAACAGGGACCCTTGTGCGTGTGTGTGTGTGCGTGTGTGTGCGTGTCACTCACCCGTTAATAGAGGTGCGTGACACCAGTGGGCCGAGGACCGTGGATATGAACGAGTGATACAGCTGCGTGAACAGCCAGCCAGACTTCTCCACGCTGCCCTTGAGGAAAGCCTTGGTGTCCTCGTCCAGGTGGCTCTGGACAAAGAGGGGTCGCACCGATTCTCCGAGCAGGTCCGGTCCGCACTGGTACCACTAGAGGGACAAGAAGACGGATTAAGGAAAAATGAAGCAGGACAGCAGGAAACTTCATTTACTATACTTTGACCTTCTTAAAACTGCATACATGTTATGTTATCAGATCCTTCGGTGTTTTGCACAATTTAGCTATTTGAGATTTTCACATTAACAAGAATAAAAGCGTAGAAAAACGTTGAAACGAATGTTCCGTTGATGGTGTACGTGATCTCTCCCCATGACGGGTACCTCATCCAACACACTGACGTGCTTCACCCAGGACTCATGAACACACCAGTGTAATATTTAAGAAGAAAATCCTGAGGCTAAAGATCAGCACACTCCGAGGGCACCGACATTAAAACAAAGCGAGTGATGCTTTGAAAAGGGCCGCAGCTCCCCCGTTCTGCTCAACGGCTCACAGGTCGTCACGCGCGAACGGGCCGCAGGTGGTCCCCTCGCACGCGGGCCGCAGGCCGGTGCCGGCGGGCCTGGCGGGCGGGACCGAGACGAAGTCCTACCTCCTGCGTCTCGATGGCGGCGGCGTCGCGCGCGCCCGCCATGTTCATGAAGAGCGAGCGCGCGAGCGGGCTGCGGACGTACTTCCCCGTCCACATCTTCCTGACGGAGAGCAGGAAGGCGACGTAAGCCAGCAGCCAGGCGACGAAGACCAGGGTCCTCAGCTGTAGATGACACATAACGGACAACGGGCCTGAGGAGGACAGCGGACAGACAGCGGCTGCAGTCGTGACGATGTGAACAGACCGGCCGGCGGTGATGAAGGAAACGATGCTCGCGCTCAATGGCCACCAATTGCGAGCCGACACGCCGCTCTCGTTCCAAGACGACAAACAAACAAACCTGCGGGCGCGGCGGGTCTTACGAAAGCCTCCTGCTGTTTACTCGCCGTCTTAGTCGTGACATCCCATTGTCCTGTTGTTTATCTCACAGGCAGCAACTCTTTCACCTCTGCCCACTGTGACAACAGACGTCCACTTCCGCGTAGCGTGCACTTCCGGAGTCACCGCTAAATACGTCCCCGGGCTCCTCTTTAGCTCTGACTAGCTTAGCTTAACGTCGTCGTCTGTTGCCATTTCTAAGAGGAGCACGAAACCTTCAATGGCAAATCATGCCTCACATGTCGGACAAGACCGGTAGCAGCAGTATGTCGCCATACTTGTTTTAAAGAATTTTATAGTGTGTGTGACATTATCGCCGTGGCCTCGTTCCATTAATACATATACACATAAAAGTATGCCGCTGTATAACTGTTCGGTTTTGCAACGTGTGTTTCTTCGATGAACGTCATTTAACGTCTTCAACTGAAAAAGTTCACTTTAGAAATAAATATATATATGTATTTGTTGTGGCTGTATGCTATATGTATAATTACTGTTACACTCCCAGGCATGAACTAACTATCACAGAACTCCGTAGTAGTGACAGTCAAACACAATCGAGCACCGAGTGCTCGATCCAATATACCACAGTACGCATATTTCATTGTCTTTCTTATAGGGTTTATTGTATGAGTTAACTATAGTAACGTCGAAATGAAGCAGTCAAGTGAAGCCATCAAAGCCCCAAGACAGACGCTGCCCTCGCAAATGGAACTCAGAGGCTTTCTGAGCCTCCTTCCTTCCTTTGAACAAGAGCCTTCATGAGAAAAGTTTAACTTTTCTTTTCGACGTGCCTGTCATTTCGATATGTATTGGTTCCAGTGAAGTATACCTGTGAGGGCTGAAGCAGTGTGTTGGGACGTTTTCAAATGAACACGCAAAACAACAAATTATAACCAAATTCTGCTGTAAAAATATCAAAATTTTGAATTCTTTGCATGAAGGAAAATTGCATAGTTGTATGATGCCTGTATTTATCATGATATGACATGACATGTTTGTTCTATAATCACTAAATCATTTTTTCCTCTCCTGATCCAGCCCCCCTCTGCCCTTGTCCTGTCTGCGTCTCCTGGTCCCACCGCTTCGGCTGGTCTCTGCAGCCGTCTGGAGGACTGTCCAGCAGGAAATTGTGGCCAACTATGGGCTGCTGGGCGACCTTGTGACCGCAGTCACTGACGCGGCCCCAGTCTGCCTATGGGTGTCGGGACTTCTGAAGAGGACTGTCGGAACCACCTGAAACACGTGGGAGCTCCTTCAGGAGAGGGAGTGCCTATTCTTCTCACCCAGCAAGGCAGTAGCAAAGTCCAGTTAGGGGACAAGGAGGAGGCGGGACAGGGACCTCGTCGGGGTAACCTGACCAGCAGGAAATCAAAGTTCAAGTTCAAGTTCAAGTTCAATTTTATTTATATAGCACATTTAAAAACAACCTCAGTTGACCAAAGTGCTTAACAAGCTCGAAAAGCAGCGATACAATAAAACACAGACAGAGCACAATGTACAATACAAAATAACTGACAGTAGAGAAGAACAAAGTCAAAATATCAAAGCTCAACTAGAATTAAAAGCCAATGAATAATAGTGGGTTTTAAGGAGGGACTTGAACGTTGCAATGGTCAGAGCTGTTCTTACATGGATAGGTAAACTATTCCAGAGGTTTGGAGCAGCCACTGAAAAGGCTCGGTCACCTCTGGATTTTAACCGGGATCCAGGCACATCGAGGAGCATCTGATTAGACGACCTCAGTGCTTTGATAGGTGTGTGGACATGTAAGAGCTCCGACAAGTAGGAAGGCGACAACCCATTTAAAATTTTAAAAACAATTAATACAATTTTAAATTCAATCCTGAAACAAACAGGAAGCCAGTGGAGGGTGGCCAAAGCCGGTGTAATGTGGTCGCGTTTTTTTGTCCTGGTCAAAAGTCGAGCTGCTGCGTTCTGGACTAACTGCAAGCGACGAAGGGATGACTGATCCAACCCAACATACAGTGAATTGCAGTAGTCTAAGCGGGACGTAATGAATGCATGTATGACTCTCTCAAAGTCTTTGCGTAGCAAGTAGGGCTTGACTTTAGCCAGAAGTCTCAGCTGGAAGAAGCTAGTTTTGACAACAGAACTAATCTGTTTGTCAAGTTTAAAAGCACTGTCAAAAATCACTCCCAGATTTCTGGTAAAAGGACGAATTTGGGAGCCTAAAATACTGAGAGTATCTACATAGGCACTGAGATGTTCAGCACGTCCAAACACAACAACCTCGGTCTTACTGTCATTAAGACAGAGAAAATTCTGATCCATCCATACTTTGAGATCACTCAAGCAGTTTATCAGCGGCTTGATAGTGTCCTTCTTATTGTTTTTTACAGGCAAGTAAATTTGCACATCATCAGCAAAACAATGGAAAGAGATGTTGTGTTTTTTAAAAATGGACCCTAAGGGCAGCATATACAGAGAAAATAGCATTGGTCCCAAAATGGAACCTTGGGGGACCCCACAGGACAGAGGGGCAACAGATGAAGAGCAGTTACCAATGTGGACAGAAAAACTCCTATCTGTCAAGTAGGATTCAAACCATTTTAAGGCTATACCTGTAATGCCAACACTTTGCTTGAGTCGGGATAAAAGGATAGAGTGGTTGACAGTGTCAAAGGCAGCAGTCAAATCTAAGAGTACTAAAACAGCAGAATTTCCTGAATCTACAGCTAAGAGGAGGTCGTTATAGACTCTTAGAAGGGCAGTTTCAGTGCTGTGGCGGGGCTTAAAGCCAGACTGAAACTTTTCATGAATACTAAAATCATCTAAAAATGATTGAAGTTGATTAAAAACCACCTTCTCCAAGACCTTGGATAAAAAAGGTAATTTAGAAATAGGTCTAAAGTTAGACAAAACTAACGGATCCAGATTTTTCTTTTTTAAGAGTGGTTGCACAACAGCATGTTTAAAAGCGGCTGGAACACACCCTGAGCTGAGAGATGAGTTAACCAAGGATAAAATACTGGACCAACAGTGTTAAAAACATCTTTAAGTAAGCGTGCAGGGATACAATCCAGTAGGCAGTTAGTTGGACGAAGCTGTTTGACTATGTCAGAAAGAAGGTTTAGTGAAACTGGCTCAAACTGCTGAAAGACAGCTGGGCATGAAAAAGTAACAGAGTGGCCATCGGAAGAAACAGGGGATGAAAAGCTCAGGCCAGCAATTTTATCTATGAAATGTTTCAGGAAGTTTTCACATAACAATGTGGATGGCACAGCACAGTCATTTTCACAAGGATTAATAAGTGAGTTAAACACTTTAAACCAAAATCAAAGGGTTTCAATACAGATACCTCACTGTACTTTCCCGGACACGCAGAGACTTAAAACGCATAATCTGAGACACAAGGCCTGTTCCTGCAGCAAGTGCGGGGAGAGTTTCAAAGGCCTCGTAGACCTCAGCCGGCATTATGTTGACGCGCACAACTTCAGAGGACCTTTTCCCTGCACCTCATGCCAACGTACCTACACAGATCTGAGAGGTCTCATCCGGCACCAAAGGTTCCACACGGGCAACCTCCCTTTCAAGTGTCCCAAGGCGTCCGGTTACCAATCTGCTCTGACGCTGCACGACTGGACTCACACGAAAGAGGCCGCGTCCCTCTGCTGGGATTGCGGGAAGGGCTGCAGGTCTACCGGCGCCCTGAGGCATTTTGTCGGCCTGAGCTTGTTAAAGCTCATGCAAAGAAGTTTCATTAAAGATATCGATTTTTACACCGCCCCGAAAAGTTCTTCTTTGATTAGTAATTTCAATTCCTCACATCATCAATAAAGTGCTTGTGAACATACGCTTGGCTTTCAATAAATGGTCTTTATCGGTATTGTTTGTTTGCCTCAACGTTTGAATCATTGTTAATGGTGCTGAATTGGAAATGCAGAGCACATCTATCAGCAGCTGTCAATCAGCAGGGCTCGACCAACTTGTTGAACTACATTCAGGGGCTGAGGGGCGGGTTCTTAAGGTGCGGTTACACACGTATTTCCCCAATCTTAGAAACGTTTCAACATTACCATCGGGGGGGGGATGAAATGCCCAAAACATTTTTTCACACTTTTAGTTGTGGGAGTACGTTTACACCCCCTCATTGCCTCCCAAAGAGTTTGCATGTAATTTGGGGGGTAATAATCTGAGTAGTCTTCAAACAACACTTTCCAGTAGGATGACTTACATGTCCTTCAAGGATACAACCATTAATTCTCTAATATTCAAAGTTCCTTTTTTTCATTTCGGTTTTACATAAAACATAAAATTGTGTATTTCCTAATACTTAATTCAGACACTGATAACAGCAGCGTGATTCTACTCTTTGAATTGTAAACTCCATTATGGCTCCAATCTTTCCATTTTTGTCTAAAGTAGCTTTCTTCACTAGCTTGATGTCAGATGGTGGTCTTGGTTAAGACTTTTCTTTCAGCTCATCTTTAATAACTGCACATTTCTGTTATTTCATACAAAGTCCAGTTTGAACCTCAGATGGAGAGCACCCGGGATAAAGTGTCGCTCATGTATGATCCTTCAAAGCAGCCCGAGCTCTTCCCTCACGCAGGTCCGCAGTCTGTTCAAATCCATCTTCCATTCTTCTGCTTCCATTAAGGCTCCACATATACGCGCATTTTCTCCAATTACTGGTTAAATTTCAGCGGCATGAACATATTTGCTTAGGTCTGGTATTGACATGACCACTTTGTTATTATTATTCACTTTGATAACATTGGCTTTACACATTTCATCAATTATTTTTATTATAGAAACGGTTCCACATTTCACTGCTTCAAATGTCTGATGATGAACGATGGATCTATAATGATTCTCACATACACACATAATAAAGTCCTAGTTCTACACACATATGATACATAGATCCTAGTCATTCATATCAATCTGATGCTTTGGGCTTGTTTTCATCTACATACTCTGAAGGAGTTGAGATCTTTCTTCTCATTGGATGATGATCATCATGAAGCCTCCTGCCAGCAGACACATTTAAATATAATCTGATTGATTAAAGTGACGAGGCCTTAAATGAGCCGTTACATTTTACACTCAATCATTTAATGTCAACGTGCGTGTGATACTTGGTCGGGCTTGTAGCCTCCAGGGGGCGCCGTCCTGTACACATGTGACGTCCTCTGTCCAGAAACCTTCACATCATCACAGGAAAAACTCCCCAAACAATGAAAAAGTATTTGATGGGGAGAATAAAGGGAAGAAACGGACGGACAGACTGATGGACGTACACAATGAACAACGTAAAATATGTATAATACGTTAAATTCATCTGACAGAAATGATTCAAATACACATATTATTTCCTCATATGTGCTCATGATCATTTCCTGCTCGTCAGCGGAGAAGAAAGACGCGCTTCCTTTAAGTTTATTTGCCGTTATACTGTTAAAAAAATCCCGGTTTCGGTGATCGACTCCGCCGTCTAAACGTAAGACGATTATCCCGATGACATCTGGTTCAGACTAACGAGACGGTTTGAGCGCCGATCCGCCTTCGAGGAACCCAGATAGATGATTGACATGAGACTCGGTAATTTGAGCTGGATAATGGGACATTTGATCGACTTCGTTGAGCCCCGTACGAGGAACAGGGCCCTGGACCTTAAATGGTCGTTAGCTGAGGGTCCGTTTCCACGGAGGCTGCCACGTCCAACACCACATTGCCACGGTTGCCGTGGACACAGCTGAGCGAACCAGGCGACGTGAGGATCGCTTGGATTGACCACAGCTACGCTCTTCACTGCACGCGCATTAACGCATTCAAGAGTAAAAAACAGCATCAACAAGCACGGCGCAAAAGAGACGCTTTTTTGTCTCCAGTCTTTTCCTCTGCTGGCTGAGAAGGAAAATCCTGGGAGGAATGACCGATGTCTGTGTTACTAAATGCTGAATAACAAGGAACTTTATATTGCAACTTTGCTTTTGTCATCAGTAATGATTCAATAGCAACAATAATTAGTAATATCTGAATTATAAATAAATGTATCGTGCCAGTTCTGAACAGATTTGTACTTGAAAAGCAATTATTGATCTGTGTGGTATTAAATGTCCTTACCTGAGACGGGTGAGTCGGGGGATTCGTCGCTGCTCTCAATCTGCAACCTCACCACTAGAAGTCGCTAAATCTCACCGCTCATCCAGTCCAATCACCTTTTCACGTTCAACAGATTGTACATTTCGCATTTGCCCAGCAGAAAAATGCTTTTACTCAAAGAAATACAAACTAAAAGGATTATGTGTTTTAAATAAATTTATATATATATTTTATATTATATATATATATATATATAAAAAAAAAATGCATTTACCCACTGAAGCAGAACAAACACCTATCACTTGTTTTTCCTTGCGTAACATAAAATACATTCTGAACAGGCTCGGTTGGAAGCCTAAAACAGAATAAAATTATTGATCAAGGAGTTGCCAACTTCAACACAAAATGTAACAAACACAACGCAAGGTGACGGGGGAGCAAATGAGAGTGGGAGTACAAAAATAACCAAACTAAGAGGGTTAAGTGCAGCACTGGTCAGAATCATTAGCGTAGATTCAGTCAAAATGTTCTTCAGTTCCATATTCAGATAATCAAGTACATTGTGTCTAGATCCGTAACATGCAAGCTTGATGAAGCATATGGTCAAATACGCATGGGAAGAGACTCACAGGATATTTGTAAAATCTGAAAAAAAAAATTATTCACGAGTGTATAGTTATAAAGAAATTTCATTTGCATGAATCAGCAGAAAAAAAATGAACATCCACTCCATAGATAGTGTTTTCTTTACTACATTCATTTCACTGAACAAAAAAGGGTCCACATATATATATATATATATATATATATATATATAAATAAAAAGAAAGAAACAAAAGGATTCCCAAAATATCTCGTGATGTTTGAATGTTCTTAAAGACCCCACCTACAGCTTTTAGTTCATTATTACTAGATAGTGTCGGAGCCTTGGGAAACAGAGAAACACTCAAAAAGATCCAAAGATACACAACGGAATACTGCATATCTACTCACGACGGGTTACGTAGGACACGGAGGCTAGCTGCCGGACACGGGAGCGTCCACGCTTCCCGCTACTACTGGGGACTCGCAATCCGACAGTTTACAGCAAACGTGCTCGCTTGTAATGCTACCAGGATGAGGCTCCGTCCCGTCTGTGGGGGAGCGTTAGGACTCCTCGCTGAAAAGTCTCTTTTTATTCATTTACGGTTTTTATTTTTATTTTTTATTATCTGGTGTTTAATCTTAATAGTGAAAATGCCCCTCTGTGCTTCTTCTTGCCGTCTGGGTCTCAAGCTTCATCAGCAACTCTTTGATCTTCAAATTTGGTTTCAGTTTTGGATCGTACTGTATTTCGTGGTGTTAAATATATGGAGAATTTGGCGGGGGGGGACAGGGGGGGACAGGGGGGGCACGGGGGGTCTGGAACATTCCGTAGTCCCGCGGGTGTTTTACGAGTCTCATCTAGTTGTGATTATTTGGCACCTTGGAGTACATGATGGAAGGGTGAGCGTGTGGAGGTGTGAGGCTCAATGTGTAAAGGAGAGCAAGGGGCCAGCGTGCAGACCGGCGTGTGTGTGGGGGGCTACTTGTCACCGATCTTTTCACTGACCCCTGCTTCTCCGGCTCTGTCCGTGGTGCCGTTTTTGTTGTTGTTAGCGGCGGCGGCTGCTCCGCCCTCCTTCTCCTCCTCTGCTTTAGCCCTCTTTGCTTGCGGCTGGCCCTGCAGTTCTCCGTTGTGCCTCTTGGTGGGGAGGGACGCCGAGGCGGAGGCGTGGGCCGCCAGGAGGTGAAGAGGGTTAGCAACAGCTGGAAGGAAGAACAGCCAAAGATTACCAAGTGATCTGTGATCTCTTGTGACCATAATGCTCTCACTTGACTAACCTTCCTATGAACCGTACACGACGCGTTTCATATGTGCTCACATGGGAGTCAAGACCGAAACATCCTTCAGCCAATACACACTTTGTGTTGATATGTTTAAATCGTAGTGGCGCATACGGACGGGCTGCACACGCTGAGACACGCGGCAGCTCTCAGCGCAAACAGGGTGTCATACGGCTTCATACATCCTGCTGTTCCCCCGAGCGACAAGCGCTGTGTTTTAACTTGCAGAGAAGCACAGAAACATAAGGAAGAAGAGGAGGCGGAGGAGGATGAAGACGAGGATGTCTCGGTGGATGCGTGCGTCTCTCACCCGTGCCGGCAGCCGCACCGATGGGGACCAGATGGGTCCCGTTTTGTGTGATGGCCTTTATCGGGAGCTGGTGCTGACCGAGCGGGGCCTGTTGCATGATGGTTACCGTCCTCAGAGGCGCCCCCTGAGAGGTCTGGATGATGCGGCTGATTCCGCCGATTGACGAGGCTGTGATGGATGGGAGCGACTCTACAGTGACTACGCGTGTGGAGAAAAGAAAAAGACGTCCACACTTTCAGTCTGGAAACACAAAGCTTGGCGCGAGACGCGGCGAACCAGCAACTCACGCTTGATCTCCCGGTGCTCTCCACTGCCGTTCTCCTGAGGCTTGGGGCTCACTACGGCAGCGGCCTGTCCGCTGACAGTCGCCATGGCGACGGCCGGGATCTGGTGGACAACGTGCACCGTCTGCATGACGGGGGCGGAGTTACCCGACGTGGTTACGATGGCTGGCGACGCCATGGTGTAGGTCACAGGCTTCATGGTCGTTTGAGGCATCTGGCGCTGCACGGCGATCAATACCGGCTGGTTGCTGAGGGGAGAGCCTGGGGGGGGGGGGGGGGGTGTACGTTTTTAATTTTTTTGTCTCACTGCTTCAAATGTCTCCCGTCAGGAAGGTTGCGGCTTACCGGGGGAGCTCTGCGCAAAGCGGGCCTCTTGGATG
Source organism: Gasterosteus aculeatus (assembly GCF_964276395.1). Taxonomy (NCBI): domain Eukaryota; kingdom Metazoa; phylum Chordata; class Actinopteri; order Perciformes; family Gasterosteidae; genus Gasterosteus; species Gasterosteus aculeatus. Next base: position 1,863,290 of record NC_135692.1, on the reverse strand, counting down.
ACGGCGAGCTTGGGCTGGACCACAGCGGCGTGGCTGGGGGCAGGCGGCGGGGTCGGCTCCGGCTCTACGGGGACAGGGGACCCCTCTCTGGACAGGCTGTCTGGAGTCTGGACCCCGCTGGAGTGGGCCGACAGTCCCCCCGTGTGGCTGGGAGAAGCTGGAGCACTCCTGGGACAGATGAAGAAGTAAGCTCCATTATTATTGACAAGTAAGTGCCTGTAAGACACACATGTCTAAATTAAAAGGGGGACACATTAGGAAAAGTCTGGTGCTTCTGGATGAACATTTGGTTAATTTGAGTGTCTACTAACCCACAAATTGGGAAATAAGGCAACCTGGTCAGTTTTGGGGGGGGCTCCAAAAATGGGAAAGCATGCAATTCAACAAGCCCATCAGATGTGGCTGCGCTTACTATGTCACCTGCAGGCTCATTTGAATACAACGCCAGCCTGAGCAGCTACCAAGCTGCGGCTTGAGAGCTGCACCAGAAGGCCACCTGAGGTTCTGCAGAGTGAAGCCGACGCTTCATGTCTTCACGGGAACCCGTCATTGTCTCTACTCATGGAGCGACTCCTCATAGACGTCTATGAGGACATTTCTTGATTTATTCCCTCAGCAATAAAAAGTACAGCATGTTCCCATAGTAAACTATAAAAGGGAAATAGACAACAAGTGTTGAGTATTCTTGAAGGGGAGCTCATTGTGATTGACAGGTCGCTGCTACAAGAGCTCAAACGGAGCGTTTTCTGACTGACGGGGAATACGGGTCCATTCAGAGAGACATGATGAGGAACCCAAAACAAGTGCTTAAAGTGCTTTATACCTAGAGGAGAGCGGCCCCACGGGGGTCCTGAAGCAGGGCACCCCCCTCGGCCGGCGCTTCCTGAAGGCCTGCTCGATCAGCTTGCCCTCCGACGCGGGGTCGATCCTCCAGAAGGAGCCTTTGCCCGGCTCCTCCTGGGAGCGGGCCACTTTGATGAAGTACCGGTTGAGGGACAGGTTGTGGCGAATGGAGTTCTGGGGAAAAATAAAATAAAAATCACCTTTAAATTCTTGGAGTTGTCTTCTGCTGTACGCACTTCATGTGACCGGCCTGATTGAGAGGGTGAATGCAGACGAGTGTAAACGGTGAGGACTCTGACCTGCCAGCCTTTATCCACTGTTCTGTAGTACGGGTAGTTCTTGGTGATGTGTGTGTAGATCTCATTGAGCGTTAGCTGCTTATCCGGGGCCATGGTGATCGCCTGGACTATCAGCTGCGCATACGAGTACGGAGGTTTGGAGTCATCCTGTGCACAATGGAAGGAAAGAGGAAGGAAATGGGTTTTTCATTAATGAAATAATAAAAAGGTTGCCGCTTCTCCCTCTGGTTGGATCACAAACAGCCACCGATCAACGGGTCCAGTGCTCCAAAGTCTATGTTATTGTGAGCGTTGGGCAATTTGTAGACTTCAATGAGTAACCAGGGATGGAGCGGAGAACCACGCAGTTTGAAAAGGGCCTCTTTCAATGAATGATTACACTAAACAGTTTCTATCCGGCTGCTCACCTTCGGGCTGTCTTCCCCGGAGGCCTCTTTGTCGTTTTCGGAGTGGGAGTTGTCCCCCATTAGGTCCGAGGCCAGGACGCGGCCTGTCCTGTAGCTGGAGAGTCCAGCCCCCCGCGGACTTGACGGACAGGAGTTTGCCGCACTGAGAAAAATAAAAAAAAAAAGCGCGTGGAATTCTGAACCCATGTGACGAAAACAGCCACTTGAATGAGCCTTTGAAGGCAGCGTCGTCATTGCACAGGTTACACCAGCGCTCACCTGAGGGTGCCGGTGGGAGAAGGCAGTGGGCTCATGAGGTGGGCAATGTTGTCAGGAATGTTGATGGTCAGAGGGGAAATTTGAGGTTGGACGGGCTTGACCGGTGATTCCGGCACGTTCCTTGGCTCCTTCTTGTCGTTGGACAGGGCAGTGAACGTGATCTTTATGCTTGTGCTGGGGAACCGGAAACAACACCTGGAGACCAAACGCGTGTTTTAATGACGATGGCGGTTTCCACCTGGTCGTTTGAAGACGAGTGACGTGAGAAGGCAACACAATGCTTTCCATAATGCTAACGGAACGGACGGACAGAAGGAGCGTTCTGCCAGGCAACACAGGCCCAAGTGAGGAGCACCGAGTCTCGGTTTATATATGGACGTCCACCATCACCATTATGTAACACGGTGTCCAACGGGTCGCATTTATTATTAATAGGGTATATTTGGACCAGTTGCTTACACTTTCCAATGATTGAATCCTGACACCTGGGGACCACAGTGCTTGATCACATCCAAATATGTATTAAAAAAAAAAGGGGAAATGCGAGTTACCACCAGAACAACAACAACAACAACAATTCAGGAAGATTACCAAGTGAGAGAAGAAGGACTGATAAACAAGCCGAGCAGTGTGAACACACCAGAGGGTAGCGAGGCCAAGCTGAACTGGGGAAATGTCTTGAGCCCAGTATGCAACTTGTGCTGCGTGTTATTGTCACACAGAGTCCAAATAAAAGCACGTGTTGCTGGCGTGTTGGCTGGGGGAGAAGCAGTGATGGCCAGAAATACAGTGACGTCTACAGGTTTGCACCAAATTCTATAACAAGTCCTTCCAGTGTGACGCTGGCTTTGCCCTCAGTGAGACATGTGCTCTGCACCTCGCCATCACCGGCTAACGAAACATAAAAAGGCATTTTCCATCGCGTGGGGAATTGTGAGAAGCGCAGCTGACAACATGACATCCAAACGGCACTCCGCCGACCTGACAGCACGTGCACAACAAAACAACAACAACAACAACAACAACACAGCTCGGAAACGCTCAGTCGAACCGGCCGAATGGGTCTTACATGCGGGGCAGCTGGAGGGGGGGCGCCCCTCTTCTCTGGAACACCCCGTCGACGAACACCCCGTTTTTACCGAGGCAGCGGAGGTAGAATTCCCCCGTGCCGGTGCCGTCGTCCCCCGCGGTGAATATTTCCAGGTGCCGCCGGGAGATGAAGCTGGAGTGGCCCATGCTGACGTCCACCGAACCCTGCGAGGAGTTCCGGCCGATGGTCACCGACCTTTTCTTCATCAGATACTCGAATTCTCGGCCCTCCAGCCGGGCTACAGCCGACCCCGACATCCCGCTCGCCACCGCCATCTTCGGATGTGACCGGTGGAGATTCGGAGGCGCGTGCTGAGCGGGAAACGTAGAAGCCGTTGCGGGGAATTAAAGGGGGGGTAATTTTGGTTTCGTAAAAAAAGGGGGGTATCAAATTTTACACCGTGGAGAATTTGGCTAGGAACGTGCCAGACCGGGGACACAGCGGCTCCGACCCACCGCCGCGAAGAAGAGGAAAAAGAGAGGCACGGCGGCCAATCAAAAGCGGCCAAACGGACGGAAGTGCCGTGACGGACAGTCCGCTGAACCAATGGGGAGCCGGCCTGGGTAGGCAGATGTGTGGCGCTTACCAATGACAACAATAATAAAAATAGCCGTATAAACCAGAGCTCGGTTGCACCGCGGGCTGACACGCAGACGGGTGGAGAGATGTAAAAGGCGGCGCAGTGATTTAGACGAGGGGATTCGGAAGCCTTTTTCAGTACATTTTTTTTTTGGATACCTGGATACAATACCAACATTATGTCACGATAATATATCACACAGTTTCTACAAACATTGCTGTACGTTTTGTCTTGATATTTTTTGTTACAGTATAGTAGGACTTCTTTTTTAGATACTTTTCCTGATTTTTTGACCCACTGTAACCTTATTAAAAACATTTAGTCTGTCTGTTTTGGAAATTAATACAATAAATGTATTTTTTGTCAGTAACCAAACGATACGTCATTGACACAGCTTGACAGTATTCACTGTTGTCTTTTGTCTTAATAATATAAATACATGAATAAAGCCTGAGGGAAATTAATTGGAATGCAGTTCAATACTTTTTTTTCAAAACGTCTAAAATGAAGTGAACATGAAGAAAGTTGTTGTGTCTGGTTAAAATTGTGTACCCAGGTGTAATGTTACTACTGCGGGGATCCGGTTCCCCGCACGGATCCCCGCCGCCGGGGCTTCCGTGCTGCGCATGCTTCACCGTCTGCGTCTTTACGCGCAGTCGCTTAGTTTACAAGCCGTAGTACGGCGGCTGGTCGGCCGCGTGGACGGCTGCGCGCGCGTACGGGCTCGAGTCAAATAATAGATGCAAGTCCCTTTAGACCGCGCAGACATCGACCGGGCGCCGATGCCAGCGGCCGGGTCCGTTCGGGCCGCATCAATATCCAACCAAACGTGCCGCGTCGGAGAAAACCTACGCGCCAAGTTCACACGTGTGAATAATTGCCATGTGAATAATTCTGGAACACACATAATAAGGTAAGGGTTTGGTTTTTACTAGGTAAATTACCGTTGGTGCTTTTTTCCCTTGTTGGACGGTATATTTGATGGCTCCTCTTATCATGACATTTCCCCACGACTTACCTGAAAACCTTTTAAATTTGCGCATAATATCTAATGGAGATGCCGGGGATTGAACCCAGGACCTCATACATGCAAAGCATGCGCTCTACCACTGAGCTACATCCCCTGCACAACTGCCAAAAATGACTTTGTTTTCGCGTATATAAAGGAAGAAGTGTGAGTAAAAAACAATGAATGGAGACGTTTCCAAGGGAAAACCTACTATGACTGGCAAAAAGCTAACTTGGGAAGACTGAATGCATCACTTTAAATAAAAATCCTTGTGAATTTGGAGTTTCAAAGTGGGACTGCACACGTTAAGGTATGAATATCAAAAAATGACTCTGCGGTGGGACCAGAAAGCTCTACAGTCAACTTCGTTGCTGGCAGGACTCGAACCTGCGCGGGGAGACCCCAATGGATTTCTAGTCCATCGCCTTAACCTCTCGGCCACAACAACACATAAAAACTAAAAATAAATTGAATTTTGCTAATATCAGACACTGGCTAAGTGGCTTATACAAAGACTGCCATGTGAATAATTCTTGAAGTGAATACAAGGGAAAACCTACTATGACTGGCAAAAAGCTAACTTGGGAAGACTGAATGCATCACTTTAAATAAAAATCCTTGTGAATTTGGAGTTTCAAAGTGGGACTGCACACGTTAAGGTATGAATATCAAAGAATGACTCTGCGGTGGGACCAGAAAGCTCTACAGTCAACTTCGTTGCTGGCAGGACTCGAACCTGCGCGGGGAGACCCCAATGGATTTCTAGTCCATCGCCTTAACCTCTCGGCCACAACAACGCATAAAAACTGGATAAATTGACTTTTGCTAATATCAGACACTGGCTAAGTGGCGTATATAAAGACTGCCATGTGAATAATTCTGGAACACACATAATAAGGTAAGGGTGTGGTTTTTACTTGGTAAATTACCGTTGGTGCTTTTTTTCCTTGTTGGACGGTATATTTGATGGCTCCTCTTATCATGACATTTCCCCACGACTTACCTGAAACACTTATTAAATTTGCGCATAATATCTAATGGAGATGCTGGGGATTGAACCCAGGACCTCATACATGCAAAGCATGCGCTCTACCACTGAGCTACATCCCCTGCACAACTGCCAAAAATTACTTTGTTTTCGCGTATATAAAGGAAGAAGTGTGAGTAAAAAACAATGAATGGAGACGTTTCCAAGGGAAAACCTAACTAAGAAAACCTAAGAAAAGCTAACTTGGGAAGACTGAATGCATCACTTTAAATAAAAATCCTTGTGAATTTGGAGTTTCAAAGTGGGACTGCACACGTTAAGGTATGAATATCAAAAAATGACTCTGCGGTGGGACCAGAAAGCTCTACAGTCAACTTCGTTGCTGGCAGGACTCGAACCTGCGCGGGGAGACCCCAATGGATTTCTAGTCCATCGCCTTAACCTCTCGGCCACAACAACACATAAAAACTAAAAATAAATTGAATTTTGCTAATATCAGACACTGGCTAAGTGGCTTATACAAAGACTGCCATGTGAATAATTCTGGAAGTGGCGTATATAAAGACTGCCATGTGAATAATTCTGGAACACACATAATAAGGTAAGGGTTTGGTTTTTACTAGGTAAATTACCGTTGGTGCTTTTTTCCCTTGTTGGACGGTATATTTGATGGCTCCTCTTATCATGACATTTCCCCACGACTTACCTGAAAACCTTTTAAATTTGCGCATAATATCTAATGGAGATGCCGGGGATTGAACCCAGGACCTCATACATGCTAAGCATGCGCTCTACCACTGAGCTACATCCCCTGCACAACTGCCAAAAATGACTTTGTTTTCGCGTATATAAAGGAAGAAGTGTGAGAAAAAAACAATGAATGGAGACGTTTCCAAGGGAAAACCTACTATGACTGGCAAAAATCTAACTTGGGAAGACTGAATGCATCACTTTAAATAAAAATCCTTGTGAATTTGGAGTTTCAAAGTGGGACTGCACACGTTAAGGTATGAATATCAAAAAATGACTCTGCGGTGGGACCAGAAAGCTCTACAGTCAACTTCGTTGCTGGCAGGACTCGAACCTGCGCGGGGAGACCCCAATGGATTTCTAGTCCATCGCCTTAACCTCTCGGCCACAACAACACATAAAAACTAAAAATAAATTGAATTTTGCTAATATCAGACACTGGCTAAGTGGCTTATACAAAGACTGCCATGTGAATAATTCTTGAAGTGAATACAAGGGAAAACCTACTATGACTGGCAAAAAGCTAACTTGGGAAGACTGAATGCATCACTTTAAATAAAAATCCTTGTGAATTTGGAGTTTCAAAGTGGGACTGCACACGTTAAGGTATGAATATCAAAGAATGACTCTGCGGTGGGACCAGAAAGCTCTACAGTCAACTTCGTTGCTGGCAGGACTCGAACCTGCGCGGGGAGACCCCAATGGATTTCTAGTCCATCGCCTTAACCTCTCGGCCACAACAACGCATAAAAACTGGATAAATTGACTTTTGCCAATATCAGACACTGGCTAAGTGGCGTATATAAAGACTGCCATGTGAATAATTCTGGAACACACATAATAAGGTAAGGGTGTGGTTTTTACTTGGTAAATTACCGTTGGTGCTTTTTTTCCTTGTTGGACGGTATATTTGATGGCTCCTCTTATCATGACATTTCCCCACGACTTACCTGAAACACTTATTAAATTTGCGCATAATATCTAATGGAGATGCTGGGGATTGAACCCAGGACCTCATACATGCAAAGCATGCGCTCTACCACTGAGCTACATCCCCTGCACAACTGCCAAAAATTACTTTGTTTTCGCGTATATAAAGGAAGAAGTGTGAGTAAAAAACAATGAATGGAGACGTTTCCAAGGGAAAACCTAACTAAGAAAACCTAAGAAAAGCTAACTTGGGAAGACTGAATGCATCACTTTAAATAAAAATCCTTGTGAATTTGGAGTTTCAAAGTGGGACTGCACACGTTAAGGTATGAATATCAAAAAATGACTCTGCGGTGGGACCAGAAAGCTCTACAGTCAACTTCGTTGCTGGCAGGACTCGAACCTGCGCGGGGAGACCCCAATGGATTTCTAGTCCATCGCCTTAACCTCTCGGCCACAACAACACATAAAAACTAAAAATAAATTGAATTTTGCTAATATCAGACACTGGCTAAGTGGCTTATACAAAGACTGCCATGTGAATAATTCTGGAAGTGGCGTATATAAAGACTGCCATGTGAATAATTCTGGAACACACATAATAAGGTAAGGGTTTGGTTTTTACTAGGTAAATTACCGTTGGTGCTTTTTTCCCTTGTTGGACGGTATATTTGATGGCTCCTCTTATCATGACATTTCCCCACGACTTACCTGAAAACCTTTTAAATTTGCGCATAATATCTAATGGAGATGCCGGGGATTGAACCCAGGACCTCATACATGCTAAGCATGCGTTCTACCACTGAGCTACATCCCCTGCACAACTGCCAAAAATGACTTTGTTTTCGCGTATATAAAGGAAGAAGTGTGAGAAAAAAACAATGAATGGAGACGTTTCCAAGGGAAAACCTACTATGACTGGCAAAAATCTAACTTGGGAAGACTGAATGCATCACTTTAAATAAAAATCCTTGTGAATTTGGAGTTTCAAAGTGGGACTGCACACGTTAAGGTATGAATATCAAAAAATGACTCTGCGGTGGGACCAGAAAGCTCTACAGTCAACTTCGTTGCTGGCAGGACTCGAACCTGCGCGGGGAGACCCCAATGGATTTCTAGTCCATCGCCTTAACCTCTCGGCCACAACAACACATAAAAACTAAAAATAAATTGAATTTTGCTAATATCAGACACTGGCTAAGTGGCTTATATAAAGACTGCCGTGTGAATAATTCTGGAACACACATAATAAGGTAAGGGTGTGGTTTTTACTTGGTAAATTACCGTTGGTGCTTTTTTCCCTTGTTGGACGGTATATTTGATGGCTCCTCTTATCATGACATTTCCCCACGACTTACCTGAAAACCTTTTAAATTTGCGCATAATATCTAATGGAGATGCCGGGGATTGAACCCAGGACCTCATACATGCAAAGCATGCGCTCTACCACTGAGCTACACCCCCTGCACAACTGCAAAAAATTACTTTGTTTTTGCGTATATAAAGGAAGAAGTGTGAGAAAAAAACAATGAATGGAGACGTTTCCAAGGGAAAACCTACTATGACTGGCAAAAAGCTAACTTGGGAAGACTGAATGCATCACTTAAAATAAAAATCCTTGTGAATTTGGAGTTTCAAAGTGGGACTGCACACGTTAAGGTATGAATATCAAAAAATGACTCTGCGGTGGGACCAGAAAGCTCTACAGTCAACTTCGTTGCTGGCAGGACTCGAACCTGCGCGGGGAGACCCCAATGGATTTCTAGTCCATCGCCTTAACCTCTCGGCCACAACAACACATAAAAACTAAAAATAAATGGAATTTTGCTAATATCAGACACCGGCTAAGTGGCTTATACAAAGACTGCCATGTGAATAATTCTTGAAGTGAATACAAGGGAAAACCTACTATGACTGGCAAAAAGCTAACTTGGGAAGACTGAATGCATCACTTTAAATAAAAATCCTTGTGAATTTGGAGTTTCAAAGTGGGACTGCACACGTTAAGGTATGAATATCAAAAAATGACTCTGCGGTGGGACCAGAAAGCTCTACAGTCAACTTCGTTGCTGGCAGGACTCGAACCTGCGCGGGGAGACCCCAATGGATTTCTAGTCCATCGCCTTAACCTCTCGGCCACAACAACGCATAAAAACTGGATAAATTGACTTTTGCCAATATCAGACACTGGCTAAGTGGCGTATATAAAGACTGCCATGTGAATAATTCTGGAACACACATAATAAGGTAAGGGTGTGGTTTTTACTTGGTAAATTACCGTTGGTGCTTTTTTTCCTTGTTGGACGGTATATTTGATGGCTCCTCTTATCATGACATTTCCCCACGACTTACCTGAAACACTTATTAAATTTGCGCATAATATCTAATGGAGATGCTGGGGATTGAACCCAGGACCTCATACATGCAAAGCATGCGCTCTACCACTGAGCTACATCCCCTGCACAACTGCCAAAAATTACTTTGTTTTCGCGTATATAAAGGAAGAAGTGTGAGTAAAAAACAATGAATGGAGACGTTTCCAAGGGAAAACCTAACTAAGAAAACCTAAGAAAAGCTAACTTGGGAAGACTGAATGCATCACTTTAAATAAAAATCCTTGTGAATTTGGAGTTTCAAAGTGGGACTGCACACGTTAAGGTATGAATATCAAAAAATGACTCTGCGGTGGGACCAGAAAGCTCTACAGTCAACTTCGTTGCTGGCAGGACTCGAACCTGCGCGGGGAGACCCCAATGGATTTCTAGTCCATCGCCTTAACCTCTCGGCCACAACAACACATAAAAACTAAAAATAAATGGAATTTTGCTAATATCAGACACCGGCTAAGTGGCTTATACAAAGACTGCCATGTGAATAATTCTTGAAGTGAATACAAGGGAAAACCTACTATGACTGGCAAAAAGCTAACTTGGGAAGACTGAATGCATCACTTTAAATAAAAATCCTTGTGAATTTGGAGTTTCAAAGTGGGACTGCACACGTTAAGGTATGAATATCAAAAAATGACTCTGCGGTGGGACCAGAAAGCTCTACAGTCAACTTCGTTGCTGGCAGGACTCGAACCTGCGCGGGGAGACCCCAATGGATTTCTAGTCCATCGCCTTAACCTCTCGGCCACAACAACGCATAAAAACTGGATAAATTGACTTTTGCCAATATCAGACACTGGCTAAGTGGCGTATATAAAGACTGCCATGTGAATAATTCTGGAACACACATAATAAGGTAAGGGTGTGGTTTTTACTTGGTAAATTACCGTTGGTGCTTTTTTTCCTTGTTGGACGGTATATTTGATGGCTCCTCTTATCATGACATTTCCCCACGACTTACCTGAAACACTTATTAAATTTGCGCATAATATCTAATGGAGATGCTGGGGATTGAACCCAGGACCTCATACATGCAAAGCATGCGCTCTACCACTGAGCTACATCCCCTGCACAACTGCCAAAAATTACTTTGTTTTCGCGTATATAAAGGAAGAAGTGTGAGTAAAAAACAATGAATGGAGACGTTTCCAAGGGAAAACCTAACTAAGAAAACCTAAGAAAAGCTAACTTGGGAAGACTGAATGCATCACTTTAAATAAAAATCCTTGTGAATTTGGAGTTTCAAAGTGGGACTGCACACGTTAAGGTATGAATATGAAAAAATGACTCTGCGGTGGGACCAGAAAGCTCTACAGTCAACTTCGTTGCTGGCAGGACTCGAACCTGCGCGGGGAGACCCCAATGGATTTCTAGTCCATCTCCTTAACCTCTCGGCCACAACAACACATAAAAACTAAAAATAAATGGAATTTTGCTAATATCAGACACTGGCTAAGTGGCTTATACAAAGACTGCCATGTGAATAATTCTGGAAGTGGCGTATATAAAGACTGCCATGTGAATAATTCTGGAACACACATAATAAGGTAAGGGTTTGGTTTTTACTAGGTAAATTACCGTTGGTGCTTTTTTCCCTTGTTGGACGGTATATTTGATGGCTCCTCTTATCATGACATTTCCCCACGACTTACCTGAAAACCTTTTAAATTTGCGCATAATATCTAATGGAGATGCCGGGGATTGAACCCAGGACCTCATACATGCTAAGCATGCGCTCTACCACTGAGCTACATCCCCTGCACAAATTCCAAAAATTACTTTGTTTTTTCGTATATAAAGGAAGAAGTGTGAGAAAAAAACAATGAATGGAGACGTTTCCAAGGGAAAACCTACTATGACTGGCAAAAAGCTAACTTGGGAAGACTGAATGCATCACTTTAAATAAAAATCCTTGTGAATTTGGAGTTTCAAAGTGGGACTGCACACGTTAAGGTATGAATATCAAAAAATGACTCTGCGGTGGGACCAGAAAGCTCTACAGTCAACTTCGTTGCTGGCAGGACTCGAACCTGCGCGGGGAGACCCCAATGGATTTCTAGTCCATCGCCTTAACCTCTCGGCCACAACAACACATAAAAACTAAAAATAAATTGAATTTTGCTAATATCAGACACTGGCTAAGTGGCTTATATAAAGACTGCCGTGTGAATAATTCTGGAACACACATAATAAGGTAAGGGTGTGGTTTTTACTTGGTAAATTACCGTTGGTGCTTTTTTCCCTTGTTGGACGGTATATTTGATGGCTCCTCTTATCATGACATTTCCCCACGACTTACCTGAAAACCTTTTAAATTTGCGCATAATATCTAATGGAGATGCCGGGGATTGAACCCAGGACCTCATACATGCTAAGCATGCGCTCTACCACTGAGCTACATCCCCTGCACAACTGCCAAAAATGACTTTGTTTTCGCGTATATAAAGGAAGAAGTGTGAGAAAAAAACAATGAATGGAGACGTTTCCAAGGGAAAACCTACTATGACTGGCAAAAAGCTAACTTGGGAAGACTGAATGCATCACTTTAAATAAAAATCCTTGTGAATTTGGAGTTTCAAAGTGGGACTGCACACGTTAAGGTATGAATATGAAAAAATGACTCTGCGGTGGGACCAGAAAGCTCTACAGTCAACTTCGTTGCTGGCAGGACTCGAACCTGCGCGGGGAGACCCCAATGGATTTCTAGTCCATCGCCTTAACCTCTCGGCCACAACAACACATAAAAACTAAAAATAAATTGAATTTTGCTAATATCAGACACTGGCTAAGTGGCTTATATAAAGACTGCCGTGTGAATAATTCTGGAACACACATAATAAGGTAAGGGTGTGGTTTTTACTTGGTAAATTACCGTTGGTGCTTTTTTCCCTTGTTGGACGGTATATTTGATGGCTCCTCTTATCATGACATTTCCCCACGACTTACCTGAAAACCTTTTAAATTTGCGCATAATATCTAATGGAGATGCCGGGGATTGAACCCAGGACCTCATACATGCTAAGCATGCGCTCTACCACTGAGCTACATCCCCTGCACAACTGCCAAAAATGACTTTGTTTTCGCGTATATAAAGGAAGAAGTGTGAGAAAAAAACAATGAATGGAGACGTTTCCAAGGGAAAACCTACTATGACTGGCAAAAAGCTAACTTGGGAAGACTGAATGCATCACTTTAAATAAAAATCCTTGTGAATTTGGAGTTTCAAAGTGGGACTGCACACGTTAAGGTATGAATATCAAAAAATGACTCTGCGGTGGGACCAGAAAGCTCTACAGTCAACTTCGTTGCTGGCAGGACTCGAACCTGCGCGGGGAGACCCCAATGGATTTCTAGTCCATCGCCTTAACCTCTCGGCCACAACAACACATAAAAACTAAAAATAAATTGAATTTTGCTAATATCAGACACTGGCTAAGTGGCTTATATAAAGACTGCCGTGTGAATAATTCTGGAACACACATAATAAGGTAAGGGTGTGGTTTTTACTTGGTAAATTACCGTTGGTGCTTTTTTCCCTTGTTGGACGGTATATTTGATGGCTCCTCTTATCATGACATTTCCCCACGACTTACCTGAAAACCTTTTAAATTTGCGCATAATATCTAATGGAGATGCCGGGGATTGAACCCAGGACCTCATACATGCTAAGCATGCGCTCTACCACTGAGCTACATCCCCTGCACAACTGCCAAAAATGACTTTGTTTTCGCGTATATAAAGGAAGAAGTGTGAGAAAAAAACAATGAATGGAGACGTTTCCAAGGGAAAACCTACTATGACTGGCAAAAAGCTAACTTGGGAAGACTGAATGCATCACTTTAAATAAAAATCCTTGTGAATTTGGAGTTTCAAAGTGGGACTGCACACGTTAAGGTATGAATATCAAAAAATGACTCTGCGGTGGGACCAGAAAGCTCTACAGTCAACTTCGTTGCTGGCAGGACTCGAACCTGCGCGGGGAGACCCCAATGGATTTCTAGTCCATCGCCTTAACCTCTCGGCCACAACAACACATAAAAACTAAAAATAAATTGAATTTTGCTAATATCAGACACTGGCTAAGTGGCTTATATAAAGACTGCCGTGTGAATAATTCTGGAACACACATAATAAGGTAAGGGTGTGGTTTTTACTTGGTAAATTACCGTTGGTGCTTTTTTCCCTTGTTGGACGGTATATTTGATGGCTCCTCTTATCATGACATTTCCCCACGACTTACCTGAAAACCTTTTAAATTTGCGCATAATATCTAATGGAGATGCCGGGGATTGAACCCAGGACCTCATACATGCAAAGCATGCGCTCTACCACTGAGCTACACCCTCTGCACAACTGCCAAAAATTACTTTGTTTTTGCGTATATAAAGGAAGAAGTGTGAGAAAAAAACAATGAATGGAGACGTTTCCAAGGGAAAACCTACTATGACTGGCAAAAAGCTAACTTGGGAAGACTGAATGCATCACTTAAAATAAAAATCCTTGTGAATTTGGAGTTTCAAAGTGGGACTGCACACGTTAAGGTATGAATATCAAAAAATGACTCTGCGGTGGGACCAGAAAGCTCTACAGTCAACTTCGTTGCTGGCAGGACTCGAACCTGCGCGGGGAGACCCCAATGGATTTCTAGTCCATCGCCTTAACCTCTCGGCCACAACAACACATAAAAACTAAAAATAAATGGAATTTTGCTAATATCAGACACCGGCTAAGTGGCTTATACAAAGACTGCCATGTGAATAATTCTTGAAGTGAATACAAGGGAAAACCTACTATGACTGGCAAAAAGCTAACTTGGGAAGACTGAATGCATCACTTTAAATAAAAATCCTTGTGAATTTGGAGTTTCAAAGTGGGACTGCACACGTTAAGGTATGAATATCAAAAAATGACTCTGCGGTGGGACCAGAAAGCTCTACAGTCAACTTCGTTGCTGGCAGGACTCGAACCTGCGCGGGGAGACCCCAATGGATTTCTAGTCCATCGCCTTAACCTCTCGGCCACAACAACGCATAAAAACTGGATAAATTGACTTTTGCCAATATCAGACACTGGCTAAGTGGCGTATATAAAGACTGCCATGTGAATAATTCTGGAACACACATAATAAGGTAAGGGTGTGGTTTTTACTTGGTAAATTACCGTTGGTGCTTTTTTTCCTTGTTGGACGGTATATTTGATGGCTCCTCTTATCATGACATTTCCCCACGACTTACCTGAAACACTTATTAAATTTGCGCATAATATCTAATGGAGATGCTGGGGATTGAACCCAGGACCTCATACATGCAAAGCATGCGCTCTACCACTGAGCTACATCCCCTGCACAACTGCCAAAAATTACTTTGTTTTCGCGTATATAAAGGAAGAAGTGTGAGTAAAAAACAATGAATGGAGACGTTTCCAAGGGAAAACCTAACTAAGAAAACCTAAGAAAAGCTAACTTGGGAAGACTGAATGCATCACTTTAAATAAAAATCCTTGTGAATTTGGAGTTTCAAAGTGGGACTGCACACGTTAAGGTATGAATATCAAAAAATGACTCTGCGGTGGGACCAGAAAGCTCTACAGTCAACTTCGTTGCTGGCAGGACTCGAACCTGCGCGGGGAGACCCCAATGGATTTCTAGTCCATCGCCTTAACCTCTCGGCCACAACAACACATAAAAACTAAAAATAAATGGAATTTTGCTAATATCAGACACCGGCTAAGTGGCTTATACAAAGACTGCCATGTGAATAATTCTTGAAGTGAATACAAGGGAAAACCTACTATGACTGGCAAAAAGCTAACTTGGGAAGACTGAATGCATCACTTTAAATAAAAATCCTTGTGAATTTGGAGTTTCAAAGTGGGACTGCACACGTTAAGGTATGAATATCAAAAAATGACTCTGCGGTGGGACCAGAAAGCTCTACAGTCAACTTCGTTGCTGGCAGGACTCGAACCTGCGCGGGGAGACCCCAATGGATTTCTAGTCCATCGCCTTAACCTCTCGGCCACAACAACGCATAAAAACTGGATAAATTGACTTTTGCCAATATCAGACACTGGCTAAGTGGCGTATATAAAGACTGCCATGTGAATAATTCTGGAACACACATAATAAGGTAAGGGTGTGGTTTTTACTTGGTAAATTACCGTTGGTGCTTTTTTTCCTTGTTGGACGGTATATTTGATGGCTCCTCTTATCATGACATTTCCCCACGACTTACCTGAAACACTTATTAAATTTGCGCATAATATCTAATGGAGATGCTGGGGATTGAACCCAGGACCTCATACATGCAAAGCATGCGCTCTACCACTGAGCTACATCCCCTGCACAACTGCCAAAAATTACTTTGTTTTCGCGTATATAAAGGAAGAAGTGTGAGTAAAAAACAATGAATGGAGACGTTTCCAAGGGAAAACCTAACTAAGAAAACCTAAGAAAAGCTAACTTGGGAAGACTGAATGCATCACTTTAAATAAAAATCCTTGTGAATTTGGAGTTTCAAAGTGGGACTGCACACGTTAAGGTATGAATATGAAAAAATGACTCTGCGGTGGGACCAGAAAGCTCTACAGTCAACTTCGTTGCTGGCAGGACTCGAACCTGCGCGGGGAGACCCCAATGGATTTCTAGTCCATCTCCTTAACCTCTCGGCCACAACAACACATAAAAACTAAAAATAAATGGAATTTTGCTAATATCAGACACTGGCTAAGTGGCTTATACAAAGACTGCCATGTGAATAATTCTGGAAGTGGCGTATATAAAGACTGCCATGTGAATAATTCTGGAACACACATAATAAGGTAAGGGTTTGGTTTTTACTAGGTAAATTACCGTTGGTGCTTTTTTCCCTTGTTGGACGGTATATTTGATGGCTCCTCTTATCATGACATTTCCCCACGACTTACCTGAAAACCTTTTAAATTTGCGCATAATATCTAATGGAGATGCCGGGGATTGAACCCAGGACCTCATACATGCTAAGCATGCGCTCTACCACTGAGCTACATCCCCTGCACAAATTCCAAAAATTACTTTGTTTTTTCGTATATAAAGGAAGAAGTGTGAGAAAAAAACAATGAATGGAGACGTTTCCAAGGGAAAACCTACTATGACTGGCAAAAAGCTAACTTGGGAAGACTGAATGCATCACTTTAAATAAAAATCCTTGTGAATTTGGAGTTTCAAAGTGGGACTGCACACGTTAAGGTATGAATATCAAAAAATGACTCTGCGGTGGGACCAGAAAGCTCTACAGTCAACTTCGTTGCTGGCAGGACTCGAACCTGCGCGGGGAGACCCCAATGGATTTCTAGTCCATCGCCTTAACCTCTCGGCCACAACAACACATAAAAACTAAAAATAAATTGAATTTTGCTAATATCAGACACTGGCTAAGTGGCTTATATAAAGACTGCCGTGTGAATAATTCTGGAACACACATAATAAGGTAAGGGTGTGGTTTTTACTTGGTAAATTACCGTTGGTGCTTTTTTCCCTTGTTGGACGGTATATTTGATGGCTCCTCTTATCATGACATTTCCCCACGACTTACCTGAAAACCTTTTAAATTTGCGCATAATATCTAATGGAGATGCCGGGGATTGAACCCAGGACCTCATACATGCTAAGCATGCGCTCTACCACTGAGCTACATCCCCTGCACAACTGCCAAAAATGACTTTGTTTTCGCGTATATAAAGGAAGAAGTGTGAGAAAAAAACAATGAATGGAGACGTTTCCAAGGGAAAACCTACTATGACTGGCAAAAAGCTAACTTGGGAAGACTGAATGCATCACTTTAAATAAAAATCCTTGTGAATTTGGAGTTTCAAAGTGGGACTGCACACGTTAAGGTATGAATATCAAAAAATGACTCTGCGGTGGGACCAGAAAGCTCTACAGTCAACTTCGTTGCTGGCAGGACTCGAACCTGCGCGGGGAGACCCCAATGGATTTCTAGTCCATCGCCTTAACCTCTCGGCCACAACAACACATAAAAACTAAAAATAAATTGAATTTTGCTAATATCAGACACTGGCTAAGTGGCTTATATAAAGACTGCCGTGTGAATAATTCTGGAACACACATAATAAGGTAAGGGTGTGGTTTTTACTTGGTAAATTACCGTTGGTGCTTTTTTCCCTTGTTGGACGGTATATTTGATGGCTCCTCTTATCATGACATTTCCCCACGACTTACCTGAAAACCTTTTAAATTTGCGCATAATATCTAATGGAGATGCCGGGGATTGAACCCAGGACCTCATACATGCAAAGCATGCGCTCTACCACTGAGCTACACCCCCTGCACAACTGCCAAAAATTACTTTGTTTTTGCGTATATAAAGGAAGAAGTGTGAGAAAAAAACAATGAATGGAGACGTTTCCAAGGGAAAACCTACTATGACTGGCAAAAAGCTAACTTGGGAAGACTGAATGCATCACTTAAAATAAAAATCCTTGTGAATTTGGAGTTTCAAAGTGGGACTGCACACGTTAAGGTATGAATATCAAAAAATGACTCTGCGGTGGGACCAGAAAGCTCTACAGTCAACTTCGTTGCTGGCAGGACTCGAACCTGCGCGGGGAGACCCCAATGGATTTCTAGTCCATCGCCTTAACCTCTCGGCCACAACAACACATAAAAACTAAAAATAAATGGAATTTTGCTAATATCAGACACCGGCTAAGTGGCTTATACAAAGACTGCCATGTGAATAATTCTTGAAGTGAATACAAGGGAAAACCTACTATGACTGGCAAAAAGCTAACTTGGGAAGACTGAATGCATCACTTTAAATAAAAATCCTTGTGAATTTGGAGTTTCAAAGTGGGACTGCACACGTTAAGGTATGAATATCAAAAAATGACTCTGCGGTGGGACCAGAAAGCTCTACAGTCAACTTCGTTGCTGGCAGGACTCGAACCTGCGCGGGGAGACCCCAATGGATTTCTAGTCCATCGCCTTAACCTCTCGGCCACAACAACGCATAAAAACTGGATAAATTGACTTTTGCCAATATCAGACACTGGCTAAGTGGCGTATATAAAGACTGCCATGTGAATAATTCTGGAACACACATAATAAGGTAAGGGTGTGGTTTTTACTTGGTAAATTACCGTTGGTGCTTTTTTTCCTTGTTGGACGGTATATTTGATGGCTCCTCTTATCATGACATTTCCCCACGACTTACCTGAAACACTTATTAAATTTGCGCATAATATCTAATGGAGATGCTGGGGATTGAACCCAGGACCTCATACATGCAAAGCATGCGCTCTACCACTGAGCTACATCCCCTGCACAACTGCCAAAAATTACTTTGTTTTCGCGTATATAAAGGAAGAAGTGTGAGTAAAAAACAATGAATGGAGACGTTTCCAAGGGAAAACCTAACTAAGAAAACCTAAGAAAAGCTAACTTGGGAAGACTGAATGCATCACTTTAAATAAAAATCCTTGTGAATTTGGAGTTTCAAAGTGGGACTGCACACGTTAAGGTATGAATATCAAAAAATGACTCTGCGGTGGGACCAGAAAGCTCTACAGTCAACTTCGTTGCTGGCAGGACTCGAACCTGCGCGGGGAGACCCCAATGGATTTCTAGTCCATCGCCTTAACCTCTCGGCCACAACAACACATAAAAACTAAAAATAAATGGAATTTTGCTAATATCAGACACCGGCTAAGTGGCTTATACAAAGACTGCCATGTGAATAATTCTTGAAGTGAATACAAGGGAAAACCTACTATGACTGGCAAAAAGCTAACTTGGGAAGACTGAATGCATCACTTTAAATAAAAATCCTTGTGAATTTGGAGTTTCAAAGTGGGACTGCACACGTTAAGGTATGAATATCAAAAAATGACTCTGCGGTGGGACCAGAAAGCTCTACAGTCAACTTCGTTGCTGGCAGGACTCGAACCTGCGCGGGGAGACCCCAATGGATTTCTAGTCCATCGCCTTAACCTCTCGGCCACAACAACGCATAAAAACTGGATAAATTGACTTTTGCCAATATCAGACACTGGCTAAGTGGCGTATATAAAGACTGCCATGTGAATAATTCTGGAACACACATAATAAGGTAAGGGTGTGGTTTTTACTTGGTAAATTACCGTTGGTGCTTTTTTTCCTTGTTGGACGGTATATTTGATGGCTCCTCTTATCATGACATTTCCCCACGACTTACCTGAAACACTTATTAAATTTGCGCATAATATCTAATGGAGATGCTGGGGATTGAACCCAGGACCTCATACATGCAAAGCATGCGCTCTACCACTGAGCTACATCCCCTGCACAACTGCCAAAAATTACTTTGTTTTCGCGTATATAAAGGAAGAAGTGTGAGTAAAAAACAATGAATGGAGACGTTTCCAAGGGAAAACCTAACTAAGAAAACCTAAGAAAAGCTAACTTGGGAAGACTGAATGCATCACTTTAAATAAAAATCCTTGTGAATTTGGAGTTTCAAAGTGGGACTGCACACGTTAAGGTATGAATATGAAAAAATGACTCTGCGGTGGGACCAGAAAGCTCTACAGTCAACTTCGTTGCTGGCAGGACTCGAACCTGCGCGGGGAGACCCCAATGGATTTCTAGTCCATCTCCTTAACCTCTCGGCCACAACAACACATAAAAACTAAAAATAAATGGAATTTTGCTAATATCAGACACTGGCTAAGTGGCTTATACAAAGACTGCCATGTGAATAATTCTGGAAGTGGCGTATATAAAGACTGCCATGTGAATAATTCTGGAACACACATAATAAGGTAAGGGTTTGGTTTTTACTAGGTAAATTACCGTTGGTGCTTTTTTCCCTTGTTGGACGGTATATTTGATGGCTCCTCTTATCATGACATTTCCCCACGACTTACCTGAAAACCTTTTAAATTTGCGCATAATATCTAATGGAGATGCCGGGGATTGAACCCAGGACCTCATACATGCTAAGCATGCGCTCTACCACTGAGCTACATCCCCTGCACAAATTCCAAAAATTACTTTGTTTTTTCGTATATAAAGGAAGAAGTGTGAGAAAAAAACAATGAATGGAGACGTTTCCAAGGGAAAACCTACTATGACTGGCAAAAAGCTAACTTGGGAAGACTGAATGCATCACTTTAAATAAAAATCCTTGTGAATTTGGAGTTTCAAAGTGGGACTGCACACGTTAAGGTATGAATATCAAAAAATGACTCTGCGGTGGGACCAGAAAGCTCTACAGTCAACTTCGTTGCTGGCAGGACTCGAACCTGCGCGGGGAGACCCCAATGGATTTCTAGTCCATCGCCTTAACCTCTCGGCCACAACAACACATAAAAACTAAAAATAAATTGAATTTTGCTAATATCAGACACTGGCTAAGTGGCTTATATAAAGACTGCCGTGTGAATAATTCTGGAACACACATAATAAGGTAAGGGTGTGGTTTTTACTTGGTAAATTACCGTTGGTGCTTTTTTCCCTTGTTGGACGGTATATTTGATGGCTCCTCTTATCATGACATTTCCCCACGACTTACCTGAAAACCTTTTAAATTTGCGCATAATATCTAATGGAGATGCCGGGGATTGAACCCAGGACCTCATACATGCTAAGCATGCGCTCTACCACTGAGCTACATCCCCTGCACAACTGCCAAAAATGACTTTGTTTTCGCGTATATAAAGGAAGAAGTGTGAGAAAAAAACAATGAATGGAGACGTTTCCAAGGGAAAACCTACTATGACTGGCAAAAAGCTAACTTGGGAAGACTGAATGCATCACTTTAAATAAAAATCCTTGTGAATTTGGAGTTTCAAAGTGGGACTGCACACGTTAAGGTATGAATATCAAAAAATGACTCTGCGGTGGGACCAGAAAGCTCTACAGTCAACTTCGTTGCTGGCAGGACTCGAACCTGCGCGGGGAGACCCCAATGGATTTCTAGTCCATCGCCTTAACCTCTCGGCCACAACAACACATAAAAACTAAAAATAAATTGAATTTTGCTAATATCAGACACTGGCTAAGTGGCTTATATAAAGACTGCCGTGTGAATAATTCTGGAACACACATAATAAGGTAAGGGTGTGGTTTTTACTTGGTAAATTACCGTTGGTGCTTTTTTCCCTTGTTGGACGGTATATTTGATGGCTCCTCTTATCATGACATTTCCCCACGACTTACCTGAAAACCTTTTAAATTTGCGCATAATATCTAATGGAGATGCCGGGGATTGAACCCAGGACCTCATACATGCTAAGCATGCGCTCTACCACTGAGCTACATCCCCTGCACAACTGCCAAAAATGACTTTGTTTTCGCGTATATAAAGGAAGAAGTGTGAGAAAAAAACAATGAATGGAGACGTTTCCAAGGGAAAACCTACTATGACTGGCAAAAAGCTAACTTGGGAAGACTGAATGCATCACTTTAAATAAAAATCCTTGTGAATTTGGAGTTTCAAAGTGGGACTGCACACGTTAAGGTATGAATATCAAAAAATGACTCTGCGGTGGGACCAGAAAGCTCTACAGTCAACTTCGTTGCTGGCAGGACTCGAACCTGCGCGGGGAGACCCCAATGGATTTCTAGTCCATCGCCTTAACCTCTCGGCCACAACAACACATAAAAACTAAAAATAAATTGAATTTTGCTAATATCAGACACTGGCTAAGTGGCTTATATAAAGACTGCCGTGTGAATAATTCTGGAACACACATAATAAGGTAAGGGTGTGGTTTTTACTTGGTAAATTACCGTTGGTGCTTTTTTCCCTTGTTGGACGGTATATTTGATGGCTCCTCTTATCATGACATTTCCCCACGACTTACCTGAAAACCTTTTAAATTTGCGCATAATATCTAATGGAGATGCCGGGGATTGAACCCAGGACCTCATACATGCAAAGCATGCGCTCTACCACTGAGCTACACCCTCTGCACAACTGCCAAAAATTACTTTGTTTTTGCGTATATAAAGGAAGAAGTGTGAGAAAAAAACAATGAATGGAGACGTTTCCAAGGGAAAACCTACTATGACTGGCAAAAAGCTAACTTGGGAAGACTGAATGCATCACTTAAAATAAAAATCCTTGTGAATTTGGAGTTTCAAAGTGGGACTGCACACGTTAAGGTATGAATATCAAAAAATGACTCTGCGGTGGGACCAGAAAGCTCTACAGTCAACTTCGTTGCTGGCAGGACTCGAACCTGCGCGGGGAGACCCCAATGGATTTCTAGTCCATCGCCTTAACCTCTCGGCCACAACAACACATAAAAACTAAAAATAAATGGAATTTTGCTAATATCAGACACCGGCTAAGTGGCTTATACAAAGACTGCCATGTGAATAATTCTTGAAGTGAATACAAGGGAAAACCTACTATGACTGGCAAAAAGCTAACTTGGGAAGACTGAATGCATCACTTTAAATAAAAATCCTTGTGAATTTGGAGTTTCAAAGTGGGACTGCACACGTTAAGGTATGAATATCAAAAAATGACTCTGCGGTGGGACCAGAAAGCTCTACAGTCAACTTCGTTGCTGGCAGGACTCGAACCTGCGCGGGGAGACCCCAATGGATTTCTAGTCCATCGCCTTAACCTCTCGGCCACAACAACGCATAAAAACTGGATAAATTGACTTTTGCCAATATCAGACACTGGCTAAGTGGCGTATATAAAGACTGCCATGTGAATAATTCTGGAACACACATAATAAGGTAAGGGTGTGGTTTTTACTTGGTAAATTACCGTTGGTGCTTTTTTTCCTTGTTGGACGGTATATTTGATGGCTCCTCTTATCATGACATTTCCCCACGACTTACCTGAAACACTTATTAAATTTGCGCATAATATCTAATGGAGATGCTGGGGATTGAACCCAGGACCTCATACATGCAAAGCATGCGCTCTACCACTGAGCTACATCCCCTGCACAACTGCCAAAAATTACTTTGTTTTCGCGTATATAAAGGAAGAAGTGTGAGTAAAAAACAATGAATGGAGACGTTTCCAAGGGAAAACCTAACTAAGAAAACCTAAGAAAAGCTAACTTGGGAAGACTGAATGCATCACTTTAAATAAAAATCCTTGTGAATTTGGAGTTTCAAAGTGGGACTGCACACGTTAAGGTATGAATATCAAAAAATGACTCTGCGGTGGGACCAGAAAGCTCTACAGTCAACTTCGTTGCTGGCAGGACTCGAACCTGCGCGGGGAGACCCCAATGGATTTCTAGTCCATCGCCTTAACCTCTCGGCCACAACAACACATAAAAACTAAAAATAAATGGAATTTTGCTAATATCAGACACCGGCTAAGTGGCTTATACAAAGACTGCCATGTGAATAATTCTTGAAGTGAATACAAGGGAAAACCTACTATGACTGGCAAAAAGCTAACTTGGGAAGACTGAATGCATCACTTTAAATAAAAATCCTTGTGAATTTGGAGTTTCAAAGTGGGACTGCACACGTTAAGGTATGAATATCAAAAAATGACTCTGCGGTGGGACCAGAAAGCTCTACAGTCAACTTCGTTGCTGGCAGGACTCGAACCTGCGCGGGGAGACCCCAATGGATTTCTAGTCCATCGCCTTAACCTCTCGGCCACAACAACGCATAAAAACTGGATAAATTGACTTTTGCCAATATCAGACACTGGCTAAGTGGCGTATATAAAGACTGCCATGTGAATAATTCTGGAACACACATAATAAGGTAAGGGTGTGGTTTTTACTTGGTAAATTACCGTTGGTGCTTTTTTTCCTTGTTGGACGGTATATTTGATGGCTCCTCTTATCATGACATTTCCCCACGACTTACCTGAAACACTTATTAAATTTGCGCATAATATCTAATGGAGATGCTGGGGATTGAACCCAGGACCTCATACATGCAAAGCATGCGCTCTACCACTGAGCTACATCCCCTGCACAACTGCCAAAAATTACTTTGTTTTCGCGTATATAAAGGAAGAAGTGTGAGTAAAAAACAATGAATGGAGACGTTTCCAAGGGAAAACCTAACTAAGAAAACCTAAGAAAAGCTAACTTGGGAAGACTGAATGCATCACTTTAAATAAAAATCCTTGTGAATTTGGAGTTTCAAAGTGGGACTGCACACGTTAAGGTATGAATATGAAAAAATGACTCTGCGGTGGGACCAGAAAGCTCTACAGTCAACTTCGTTGCTGGCAGGACTCGAACCTGCGCGGGGAGACCCCAATGGATTTCTAGTCCATCTCCTTAACCTCTCGGCCACAACAACACATAAAAACTAAAAATAAATGGAATTTTGCTAATATCAGACACTGGCTAAGTGGCTTATACAAAGACTGCCATGTGAATAATTCTGGAAGTGGCGTATATAAAGACTGCCATGTGAATAATTCTGGAACACACATAATAAGGTAAGGGTTTGGTTTTTACTAGGTAAATTACCGTTGGTGCTTTTTTCCCTTGTTGGACGGTATATTTGATGGCTCCTCTTATCATGACATTTCCCCACGACTTACCTGAAAACCTTTTAAATTTGCGCATAATATCTAATGGAGATGCCGGGGATTGAACCCAGGACCTCATACATGCTAAGCATGCGCTCTACCACTGAGCTACATCCCCTGCACAAATTCCAAAAATTACTTTGTTTTTTCGTATATAAAGGAAGAAGTGTGAGAAAAAAACAATGAATGGAGACGTTTCCAAGGGAAAACCTACTATGACTGGCAAAAAGCTAACTTGGGAAGACTGAATGCATCACTTTAAATAAAAATCCTTGTGAATTTGGAGTTTCAAAGTGGGACTGCACACGTTAAGGTATGAATATCAAAAAATGACTCTGCGGTGGGACCAGAAAGCTCTACAGTCAACTTCGTTGCTGGCAGGACTCGAACCTGCGCGGGGAGACCCCAATGGATTTCTAGTCCATCGCCTTAACCTCTCGGCCACAACAACACATAAAAACTAAAAATAAATTGAATTTTGCTAATATCAGACACTGGCTAAGTGGCTTATATAAAGACTGCCGTGTGAATAATTCTGGAACACACATAATAAGGTAAGGGTGTGGTTTTTACTTGGTAAATTACCGTTGGTGCTTTTTTCCCTTGTTGGACGGTATATTTGATGGCTCCTCTTATCATGACATTTCCCCACGACTTACCTGAAAACCTTTTAAATTTGCGCATAATATCTAATGGAGATGCCGGGGATTGAACCCAGGACCTCATACATGCTAAGCATGCGCTCTACCACTGAGCTACATCCCCTGCACAACTGCCAAAAATGACTTTGTTTTCGCGTATATAAAGGAAGAAGTGTGAGAAAAAAACAATGAATGGAGACGTTTCCAAGGGAAAACCTACTATGACTGGCAAAAAGCTAACTTGGGAAGACTGAATGCATCACTTTAAATAAAAATCCTTGTGAATTTGGAGTTTCAAAGTGGGACTGCACACGTTAAGGTATGAATATCAAAAAATGACTCTGCGGTGGGACCAGAAAGCTCTACAGTCAACTTCGTTGCTGGCAGGACTCGAACCTGCGCGGGGAGACCCCAATGGATTTCTAGTCCATCGCCTTAACCTCTCGGCCACAACAACACATAAAAACTAAAAATAAATTGAATTTTGCTAATATCAGACACTGGCTAAGTGGCTTATATAAAGACTGCCGTGTGAATAATTCTGGAACACACATAATAAGGTAAGGGTGTGGTTTTTACTTGGTAAATTACCGTTGGTGCTTTTTTCCCTTGTTGGACGGTATATTTGATGGCTCCTCTTATCATGACATTTCCCCACGACTTACCTGAAAACCTTTTAAATTTGCGCATAATATCTAATGGAGATGCCGGGGATTGAACCCAGGACCTCATACATGCAAAGCATGCGCTCTACCACTGAGCTACACCCCCTGCACAACTGCCAAAAATTACTTTGTTTTTGCGTATATAAAGGAAGAAGTGTGAGAAAAAAACAATGAATGGAGACGTTTCCAAGGGAAAACCTACTATGACTGGCAAAAAGCTAACTTGGGAAGACTGAATGCATCACTTAAAATAAAAATCCTTGTGAATTTGGAGTTTCAAAGTGGGACTGCACACGTTAAGGTATGAATATCAAAAAATGACTCTGCGGTGGGACCAGAAAGCTCTACAGTCAACTTCGTTGCTGGCAGGACTCGAACCTGCGCGGGGAGACCCCAATGGATTTCTAGTCCATCGCCTTAACCTCTCGGCCACAACAACACATAAAAACTAAAAATAAATGGAATTTTGCTAATATCAGACACCGGCTAAGTGGCTTATACAAAGACTGCCATGTGAATAATTCTTGAAGTGAATACAAGGGAAAACCTACTATGACTGGCAAAAAGCTAACTTGGGAAGACTGAATGCATCACTTTAAATAAAAATCCTTGTGAATTTGGAGTTTCAAAGTGGGACTGCACACGTTAAGGTATGAATATCAAAAAATGACTCTGCGGTGGGACCAGAAAGCTCTACAGTCAACTTCGTTGCTGGCAGGACTCGAACCTGCGCGGGGAGACCCCAATGGATTTCTAGTCCATCGCCTTAACCTCTCGGCCACAACAACGCATAAAAACTGGATAAATTGACTTTTGCCAATATCAGACACTGGCTAAGTGGCGTATATAAAGACTGCCATGTGAATAATTCTGGAACACACATAATAAGGTAAGGGTGTGGTTTTTACTTGGTAAATTACCGTTGGTGCTTTTTTTCCTTGTTGGACGGTATATTTGATGGCTCCTCTTATCATGACATTTCCCCACGACTTACCTGAAACACTTATTAAATTTGCGCATAATATCTAATGGAGATGCTGGGGATTGAACCCAGGACCTCATACATGCAAAGCATGCGCTCTACCACTGAGCTACATCCCCTGCACAACTGCCAAAAATTACTTTGTTTTCGCGTATATAAAGGAAGAAGTGTGAGTAAAAAACAATGAATGGAGACGTTTCCAAGGGAAAACCTAACTAAGAAAACCTAAGAAAAGCTAACTTGGGAAGACTGAATGCATCACTTTAAATAAAAATCCTTGTGAATTTGGAGTTTCAAAGTGGGACTGCACACGTTAAGGTATGAATATCAAAAAATGACTCTGCGGTGGGACCAGAAAGCTCTACAGTCAACTTCGTTGCTGGCAGGACTCGAACCTGCGCGGGGAGACCCCAATGGATTTCTAGTCCATCGCCTTAACCTCTCGGCCACAACAACACATAAAAACTAAAAATAAATGGAATTTTGCTAATATCAGACACCGGCTAAGTGGCTTATACAAAGACTGCCATGTGAATAATTCTTGAAGTGAATACAAGGGAAAACCTACTATGACTGGCAAAAAGCTAACTTGGGAAGACTGAATGCATCACTTTAAATAAAAATCCTTGTGAATTTGGAGTTTCAAAGTGGGACTGCACACGTTAAGGTATGAATATCAAAAAATGACTCTGCGGTGGGACCAGAAAGCTCTACAGTCAACTTCGTTGCTGGCAGGACTCGAACCTGCGCGGGGAGACCCCAATGGATTTCTAGTCCATCGCCTTAACCTCTCGGCCACAACAACGCATAAAAACTGGATAAATTGACTTTTGCCAATATCAGACACTGGCTAAGTGGCGTATATAAAGACTGCCATGTGAATAATTCTGGAACACACATAATAAGGTAAGGGTGTGGTTTTTACTTGGTAAATTACCGTTGGTGCTTTTTTTCCTTGTTGGACGGTATATTTGATGGCTCCTCTTATCATG
The DNA here is from genome assembly GCF_964276395.1 of Gasterosteus aculeatus. Taxonomy (NCBI): domain Eukaryota; kingdom Metazoa; phylum Chordata; class Actinopteri; order Perciformes; family Gasterosteidae; genus Gasterosteus; species Gasterosteus aculeatus. The sequence goes on along the minus strand of NC_135692.1, from coordinate 1,834,951 downwards.
ACATTTCCCCACGACTTACCTGAAACACTTATTAAATTTGCGCATAATATCTAATGGAGATGCTGGGGATTGAACCCAGGACCTCATACATGCAAAGCATGCGCTCTACCACTGAGCTACATCCCCTGCACAACTGCCAAAAATTACTTTGTTTTCGCGTATATAAAGGAAGAAGTGTGAGTAAAAAACAATGAATGGAGACGTTTCCAAGGGAAAACCTAACTAAGAAAACCTAAGAAAAGCTAACTTGGGAAGACTGAATGCATCACTTTAAATAAAAATCCTTGTGAATTTGGAGTTTCAAAGTGGGACTGCACACGTTAAGGTATGAATATGAAAAAATGACTCTGCGGTGGGACCAGAAAGCTCTACAGTCAACTTCGTTGCTGGCAGGACTCGAACCTGCGCGGGGAGACCCCAATGGATTTCTAGTCCATCTCCTTAACCTCTCGGCCACAACAACACATAAAAACTAAAAATAAATGGAATTTTGCTAATATCAGACACTGGCTAAGTGGCTTATACAAAGACTGCCATGTGAATAATTCTGGAAGTGGCGTATATAAAGACTGCCATGTGAATAATTCTGGAACACACATAATAAGGTAAGGGTTTGGTTTTTACTAGGTAAATTACCGTTGGTGCTTTTTTCCCTTGTTGGACGGTATATTTGATGGCTCCTCTTATCATGACATTTCCCCACGACTTACCTGAAAACCTTTTAAATTTGCGCATAATATCTAATGGAGATGCCGGGGATTGAACCCAGGACCTCATACATGCTAAGCATGCGCTCTACCACTGAGCTACATCCCCTGCACAAATTCCAAAAATTACTTTGTTTTTTCGTATATAAAGGAAGAAGTGTGAGAAAAAAACAATGAATGGAGACGTTTCCAAGGGAAAACCTACTATGACTGGCAAAAAGCTAACTTGGGAAGACTGAATGCATCACTTTAAATAAAAATCCTTGTGAATTTGGAGTTTCAAAGTGGGACTGCACACGTTAAGGTATGAATATCAAAAAATGACTCTGCGGTGGGACCAGAAAGCTCTACAGTCAACTTCGTTGCTGGCAGGACTCGAACCTGCGCGGGGAGACCCCAATGGATTTCTAGTCCATCGCCTTAACCTCTCGGCCACAACAACACATAAAAACTAAAAATAAATTGAATTTTGCTAATATCAGACACTGGCTAAGTGGCTTATATAAAGACTGCCGTGTGAATAATTCTGGAACACACATAATAAGGTAAGGGTGTGGTTTTTACTTGGTAAATTACCGTTGGTGCTTTTTTCCCTTGTTGGACGGTATATTTGATGGCTCCTCTTATCATGACATTTCCCCACGACTTACCTGAAAACCTTTTAAATTTGCGCATAATATCTAATGGAGATGCCGGGGATTGAACCCAGGACCTCATACATGCTAAGCATGCGCTCTACCACTGAGCTACATCCCCTGCACAACTGCCAAAAATGACTTTGTTTTCGCGTATATAAAGGAAGAAGTGTGAGAAAAAAACAATGAATGGAGACGTTTCCAAGGGAAAACCTACTATGACTGGCAAAAAGCTAACTTGGGAAGACTGAATGCATCACTTTAAATAAAAATCCTTGTGAATTTGGAGTTTCAAAGTGGGACTGCACACGTTAAGGTATGAATATCAAAAAATGACTCTGCGGTGGGACCAGAAAGCTCTACAGTCAACTTCGTTGCTGGCAGGACTCGAACCTGCGCGGGGAGACCCCAATGGATTTCTAGTCCATCGCCTTAACCTCTCGGCCACAACAACACATAAAAACTAAAAATAAATTGAATTTTGCTAATATCAGACACTGGCTAAGTGGCTTATATAAAGACTGCCGTGTGAATAATTCTGGAACACACATAATAAGGTAAGGGTGTGGTTTTTACTTGGTAAATTACCGTTGGTGCTTTTTTCCCTTGTTGGACGGTATATTTGATGGCTCCTCTTATCATGACATTTCCCCACGACTTACCTGAAAACCTTTTAAATTTGCGCATAATATCTAATGGAGATGCCGGGGATTGAACCCAGGACCTCATACATGCTAAGCATGCGCTCTACCACTGAGCTACATCCCCTGCACAACTGCCAAAAATGACTTTGTTTTCGCGTATATAAAGGAAGAAGTGTGAGAAAAAAACAATGAATGGAGACGTTTCCAAGGGAAAACCTACTATGACTGGCAAAAAGCTAACTTGGGAAGACTGAATGCATCACTTTAAATAAAAATCCTTGTGAATTTGGAGTTTCAAAGTGGGACTGCACACGTTAAGGTATGAATATCAAAAAATGACTCTGCGGTGGGACCAGAAAGCTCTACAGTCAACTTCGTTGCTGGCAGGACTCGAACCTGCGCGGGGAGACCCCAATGGATTTCTAGTCCATCGCCTTAACCTCTCGGCCACAACAACACATAAAAACTAAAAATAAATTGAATTTTGCTAATATCAGACACTGGCTAAGTGGCTTATATAAAGACTGCCGTGTGAATAATTCTGGAACACACATAATAAGGTAAGGGTGTGGTTTTTACTTGGTAAATTACCGTTGGTGCTTTTTTCCCTTGTTGGACGGTATATTTGATGGCTCCTCTTATCATGACATTTCCCCACGACTTACCTGAAAACCTTTTAAATTTGCGCATAATATCTAATGGAGATGCCGGGGATTGAACCCAGGACCTCATACATGCAAAGCATGCGCTCTACCACTGAGCTACACCCTCTGCACAACTGCCAAAAATTACTTTGTTTTTGCGTATATAAAGGAAGAAGTGTGAGAAAAAAACAATGAATGGAGACGTTTCCAAGGGAAAACCTACTATGACTGGCAAAAAGCTAACTTGGGAAGACTGAATGCATCACTTAAAATAAAAATCCTTGTGAATTTGGAGTTTCAAAGTGGGACTGC